>NC_059196.1:15447058-15677058 GCF_020615455.1 Coregonus clupeaformis | reverse complement strand
GAGAGAGACAGAGAGACAGAGAGAGACAGAGAGACAGAGAGACAGAGAGACAGAGAGAGAGAGAGAGAGATGGAGGAGAGAGAGAGAGAGATGGAGGAGAGAGAGAGAGAGATGGAGGAGAGAGAGAGAGATGGAGGAGACAGAGAGAGAGACAGACAAACAGAGACAGAGAGAGAGAGAGACAGAGACAGAGACAGAGACAGAGACAGAGACAGAGAGAGGGGTAACTGCAGCCACATACACACACACACCTCTTCCTGCTCTAAAGGAGAGAAGGAGAGACTTGGGGATAAATCTCAACCTTTGACCTGAGCCCCAAACAGCTAAACACAGGCTCTGGTCAAAGGTTGAGCAGTAGGGAACAGTGTCCCATTCCAGACCCAACCATAGAGTGAAACTCTGGTGCGTCCCACCTTGACGAGGTACTGGTACTGTTGGGGGTTCCTCTCCAGGCCCAGGCGCCGCAGCAGGTCCTCCTCACCCCCCTCAATCAGCTGGTAGAAGATGTGGAAGTTCCTCTCTCCGTGGTTCTGGTGCACCACCCGCGACTTCTCCAGCAGGTAGTTGAGGATGTGGCCCCCCACTGGAGCACCCTGCCGCCGGGAGAGAGGGAACCGGGGAAAGGGGGAGGAGGAGAGGGTGGTGATGCAGGGATACTGAGACAGACACAGGGCCACACAAGGACACAAAACCACATGCAGGTGTATACGCCCCACGAAACGAACGCGCCCCATGGAGAGTACAGTAACGTAGGAGTGGAAAAATAAACATACAGTACAAGTTAATATGGAAGGACTGGTAGTGTTTATGTACTGGTATCCCCCTTACAGGAACATACTCTGTCAGTGTGTGTGTGTGTGTGTGTGACCACTCACTCACCTTGAAGTCAAACTGGATGTCCATGTATTTACCGAAGCGGCTGGAGTTGTCGTTGCGCAACGTTTTGGCATTTCCAAAAGCCTGGGGTCACACATCGGGACGAAGAGAGGTAGACAGAGAGGAGGGAGAGACAGGAGGTAGACCGAGGGGGAGAGGATGAAAGAGGGGAGGTCCACAAAGGAAGAAGAGAGAAAAGAGTGAGAGGAGGGGGAGATAGGAGGGAGATAGGGGAGGGGGTAGACAGATGTGTTAAAGTAGAGTCAGGCAGGAGGTGTGCTGGGCTGTGGCTGAGACACGGGGCTAGGTTACAGGGCAGTCTGTCGGTCTGTACCCCTCTGCTCTGCTGTGATCCTAACACATCTGCTCCCCTTCTGTCTGGACTCCACTAGTCTACAGCCCATCCAAAACACAACCACAGCTCAATACAGTGAGTAGAGAGCCCGCTCACGCTCCAGGACAGGCTGCACACACACCTGCACACACACACACAAATATGATGTCTTGTTTTAGACTGGCCCAAGCCAGGCACATGCAACGGATGACCTGGTATTTCCCCCCCCCCCAGTATTCACCTCTAGGACAGGGTTGGACTGCAGCAGGCGGTCCTTGACTGTCTCGACCTGGTCGCTGGCGGGACAGGTCACGGCGTAGTACTGCAGGATCTTCTTTGATGCCTCAGTCTTGCCGGCACCGCTCTCCCCCGAGATGAGGATGCACTGGTCCTTACGTTCCGTCCGCATGGACCGGTAGGAGTTGTCAGACACTGCGTAGCTGGAAGGAGGAGGGGGGGTGAGAGATAGAGAGAGAACATGAATCAGTTTAGTACTGTAATGGAGGAGTGGGACAGCTAGCAAACACAGAGGCACTTTGTATCATCGCATCCTCATGAACCTTCAATTTGAAGTGGATGGGTTACAGTGGAGTGGATGGGATATTTCCACACTTCATATCGTAGATCCTCAACTGTTCATTTGTTTATTATATACTTTCTTATTATGTGTGGTTGTTCTGTTTTTACTGTATCTATCTTGTATATGGAAAATTCCACAAAAATGATTTTGTCTATATTTTGTCTGTATATTGTTTTTATTGTCCGCACCATTTCACCAGGTCAAATTCCTGGTCCATGCAAATGTACTTGGAGAATAAAGTTGATTCTGATTCTACCCTTTTAAATAAGAACCCATTTGATAAGTGATAGGTGTGGTGGCCATACAGTAAATGAGATATGATGATCCTGTTATGATGACTTATTTTCACCAGGCTCCATCTATGTTTACTCAGCCTGTTTTGCCACATGACAGGGGTGTGATTCAGAGGGGTTGGGTTAAGTGTGGAAGACACACTAGGTACCGCCCTTCCCTTTCCCCTGAAACAGAGTTGAGATAACGTTAGCGCCAACGTCAACCCCTCCACAAGACCCCTAACAGTCACCACCGAAACCCCCAGGAGAGGGTGTGGGGGGAGAAAATGGGGCAGGAAAATCTCCTCCTAGGAGGAACACCCCTCTGAAACCACCTAGTACCATCCCCCCCCCACCCCATCGCCCATTCGTCTCTCTGTCCCTCCTCCATATTCCCTCCCTTCCAAAACACATCCCTCTTTTCCCCCTCAGACAGACAGAAAACATTTGGCTACATCATCGAGTAGAACGGGAAAAAACAAGGAGTCGAGGAGCAGCGAAGCCGGGAATGTTGAGCGCATGGCGGAATCTCCATAATACAGTCCATTGTTCGCCCGTGGTCAGAGAGTCAGAGGAATCGGCCAGGAATTCCCTCTTCGCCTAGCAACTCATCAAACAAACAGCCCCAATGTAATGTATGCCGAGCAGACGCTCAGAAAACCCCCTGTTACATAACTGTTAGTCCATCACTGAGTCAACTGGGATGGGAGAGGAGGAGAGGGAGAGATGGTGGGTTAGGATACCCGGGTTCAGGTTACTCACATGTGGGGAGAAACCTCGTAGAAGTTGACGCCTCGGTAGCGCTCCATGTGGTTCTTGGTGTAGATCTCCAGATCCTTGTAAGGGTTCACCGACACCAGGACTGAGCCGATGTATGTCTGAGAGAGAGAGAGAGAGAGACAGAGAGCGCGAGAGAGAGCGAGAGAGAGAGAGAGAGAGAGAGCGCGAGAGAGAGAGAGAGAGAGAGAGCGAGAGCGAGAGAGAGTTCATGGTGTCTTTAAGGTGAAAACAAAGTGGGGGAATGGTGGGATGCATCTACACACACTTTTTTATTTTCAACGGAATACAAAAACAAGCATTGTTTATTGGACAAGTTCAGGTAGTCCTTCCCCGTTTGCTACCTAATGAATATGACCCAGGAGGTGAGTGCAATTGGGTAGGCGTCTTACATAGATGAGGTTCTCCTTGAAGCGCTTGCGGAGGTTCTCGATGAAGGCCGCCTCGCTGGTGTGGTTCTCCAGCAGGACAAAGTCCTGCACCCCCACCCGGTCCCTGGCCGTCAGGGCACTCTCCATCGTGATCCGCAGCCCGTCACTACCCACCGCCTAGAGGTAGGAGAGAGAAGAGGGAGGTCAGCAATAGGAACCATGTATATAATCGGTATAAAAATAAGGCAGGAGAGAGAACCAAAAAAATACCAAAGACCCTGGTTAAGTTCAATAAGCGTTGCTTGTGAGTATCTCGCAATGTGTTCATAACAGCCCCGGAATCTAGCTACGTACCTCAAGACACACTATGACACAACGCTTCACAAAAGGTACCCATTTCCATCAAAAACTATGACAAAGATTAGTTAGCACAAGAGCCTTCTCCCCCACATTCAATAACATACACAGACAGAAATTTTTTGTAGAAACTGGAGTTTTGCAGTGTTCCATATTAAAGAGCTCTCCTTAGAAAACAACTCACTTTGTAATCTTGTGCAAGCTAGAACTAGAAGTGGAGGAAAACCCAACCAAGGCTCCAACCAAGCAAAAATCCCCAATCTAAAAAGAAAACGTAACTTACATCCTTCAGCTCGTCAATGCGTTTGCCCAGGAACCTGTTTTCTACGATGGAGGCTTGAGTTTTACACACCAGATCGCGAATGTTACCCAGATCCATGGCTCACTATACAGTATAGTCACTATCACAATACAGTACCACACAGATCTGTCACTACGCTGTGGATGCATCAACAAGGCAGGGAACGCACAGATGATTATGCCAGCACACACACGGGTCCACACGTGCACACACACACACACACGCACGGAACGCACGCACGTTTATTGTTCAATGTCCATGTTCATTACCACACACACACACACACATTCTACAGAGCAGCTGCATATGTTGTTGTGTTATTGACACAGTAGGGCCTCGGCCCAGGGGATAGAGAGAGGGAGAGAGGTGCCCCTCCTCCTAATTAAGGGCTAGGTGAGGCAGCTGTTGACAATAGGGCTTGTATCACAGAGGAGAAAAACAGAGAGAGGGGAGGGATGAAACGGACAGAACGTGTGAGTGTAGCTTAGGAGGAGAGGAGACTGGAGAGGAACGAGGGGAGGGAGGTGTGCTGTGTGTGTGTGTGCGTGTGTGTGTGTGGTGCCAGGAAGTGACTCCATTCCTTATCAATCATCACTGTATTCCCCAACGTTCCAAAAACAACTCCCTGCTTCACACAGTACCATACCCTTCTCCCCCTTCCTCCTCCATCCATCCATCCATCCATCCATCTCTCCCTCCGTCCGTCTGCTTTATGCAACATTGAGTTATAACGAGAGATGGCAGGAGAGATAGTGAAGTAGTCTCAACAGGGGTGTCCCAAATGGCACCCTACTCCCTATATAGTGCACTACCTTTGACCAGGTCCCATAGGGCTCTGGTTAAAAGTAGTGCACTATGTAGGGAATAGGGTGCCAATTGTGATGGAACCCTGGTTGTTAAGGGCTCTACACAGTCTATGCAAACGGCATCGATGGAGGTCCGTTTGCATTCCAAAAATTCAGCCGCACAAATGTACGTAGAACTACGTAGAGAGGGACGCAAACGGACCTCCGTCGGCTCTGTTTGCGTAGACTGTGTAGATCCCTTTAGACTTTAATCCTAATGAATTGCCTCTGCTTGAGGAGTCTCCACACACCAACACCTAACAGCACCATTTAATGTTCTTTAGCTTTACGACTTAACCTCTTAAGGATCGGACCCCTTTTTTAAATATTCGCCTAAAATGACATACCAAAATCTAACTGCCTGTAGACCTGAAGCAAGGATACACATATTCTTGATACCATTTGAAAGGAAACACTTTAAAGTTTGTGGAAATGTGAAATTAATGTAGGAGAATATAACACATTAGATCTGGTAAAAGATAATACAAACATCATCTTTGAAATGCAAGAGAAAGGCCACAATAGAATATTGCAGTTTAGGTGAAAAGTTTCAGATTGATCCAGTGAAGCATTGCAATACTGGACTATGTCCAGATGTCTGCCCAAATGTGCTGAATTCGTCAAATGATACATTTTCAAGTACATAACTATAGAGAACATACAAAAATTATATGGTAATAGAAAATGTAAGTTTACACAATCCCAGGAATGTCATACATGATGGATCATTAGCTTATACAGTCGTGGTCAAAAGTTTTGAGAATGACACAATTACTAATTTTCACAAAGTCTGCTGCCTCAGTTTTGATGATGGCAATTTGCATATAGTCCAGAATGTCATGAAGAGTGATCAGATGAATTGCAAAGTCCCTCTTTGCCATGAAAATGAACTTAATCCCAAAAAAACATTTCCACTGCATTTCAGCCCTGCCACAAAAGGACCAGCTGACATCATGTCAGTGATTCTCTCGTTAACACAGGTGAGAGTGTTGACGAGGACAAGGCTGGAGATCACTCTGTCATGCTGAATGAGTTAGAATAACAGACTGGAAGCTTTAAAAGGAGGGTGGTGCTTGAAATCATTGTTCTTCCTCTGTTAACCATGGTTACCTGCTAGGAAACACGTGCCGTCATCATTGCTTTGCACAAAAAGGGCTTCACAGGCAAGGATATTGCTGCTAGTAAGATTGCACCTAAATCAACCATTTATCGGATCATCAAGAACTTCAAGGAGAGAGGTTCAATTGTTGTGAAGGCTTCAGGGCGCCCAAGAAAGTCCAGCAAGCGCCAGGACCGGCTCCTAAAGTTGATTCAGCTGCGGGATCGGGGCACCACCAGTGCAGAGCTTGCTCAGGAATGGCAGCAGGCAGGTGCGAGTGCATCTGCATGCACAGTGAGGCGAAGACTTTTGGAGGATGACCTGGTGTCAAGAAGGGCAGCAAAGAAGCCACTTCTCTCCAGGAAAAACATCAGGGACAGACTGATATTCTGCAAAAGGTACAGGGATTGGACTGCTGAGGACTGGGGTAAAGTCATTTTCTCTGATGAATCCCCTTTCCAATTGTTTGGGGCATCCGGAAAACACCTTGGCCAGAGAAGACAAGGTGAGCGCTACCATCAGTCCTGTGTCATGCCAACAGTAAAGCATCCTGAGACCATTCATGTGTGGGGTTGCTTCTCAGCCAAGGGAGTGGGTTCACTCACAATTTTGCCTAAGAACACAGCCAAGAATAAAGAATGGTACCAACACATCCTCCGAGAGCAACTTCTCCCAACCATCCAAGAACAGTTTGGTGACGGCCAATGCCTTTTCCAGCATGATGGAGCACCTTTGCCATAAGGCAAAAGTGATAACTAAGTGGCTCGGGGAACAAAACATCGACATTTTGGGTCCATGGCCAGGAAACTCCCCAGACCTTAATCCCATTGAGAACTTGTTGTCGATCCTCAAGAGGCGGGTGGACAAACAGAAACCCACAAATTCTGACAAACTCCAAGCATTGATTATGCAAGAACCAGTCATGATGTGGCCCAGAAGTTAATTGACAGCATGCCAGGGCGGATTGCAGAGGTCTTTAAAAAGAAGGGTCAACACTGCAAATATTGACTCTTTGCATAAACTTAATGTAATTGTCAATAAAAGCCTTTGACACTTATGGAATGCTTGTAATTATACTTCAGTATACCATACTAACATCTGACAAAAATATCTCATAATACTGAAGCAGCGAACTTTGTGAAGACCAATAGTTGTCATTCTCAAAACTTTTGACCAAGACTGTACACTAACTTTCACACTAGATGGCTGGGCGGGGTGGGTGTGGAGCCAGAGACAGCAGGGGTTCAAACTGTAGAACCAGTTCCTACATTTGAATATAAAAATTGATTTTATCAAACAAAACTATGCTACATTTTTATCTCTGGGACCCTTAGGATGACAAATCAGAGCAAGATTACTGAATGTAAGTACATTATTTACCTTCAGAGGTGAATGTATCAAATCAGTTGCCGTGATACGTTTTTTGTTGTTGTTCACTCTCCTCAAACAATAGCATGGTCTTTTTTTCACTGTAATAGCTACTGTAAATTGTACAGTGCAGTTAGATTAACAATAATTTAAGCTTTCTGCCCATATATGACATGTCTATGTCCTGGAAAGTTTGCTGTTACTTACAACAGTCATGATAATAACATTAGCGCACGTTAGCTCAACCGTCCAGTATAGGGGACACCGATCCCGTAGAGGTCAAGTTGTTCCAGCTTAATGATTCCTACAGATGTAGGATCTTAATGTGATCACCCTGTTGCAGGATAACTTTCCTACAATGCAGGACATTTTCAACTTGTAGTGTATTTGAGGTTTAAAAATGATTATTATTATATTATTTGCAATTTCCACTTTGAAAATCAGACTTGATTTTCCCTTACGAAAAATGTATTTACCCTTATAAAAATGTCCTTTAATTATAATCCATATAATAATTCACATTACCTGTTGCTGCAGGTTTATTTTCCTGCTGTAGCAAACTGGCTTAAATTAAGATCCAACATCTATAATCTTTACGTGGGTGATGACTCAAGCCTTCACACCGGCCTTTTTAACTCTCACTTCATTCACACGTTATCCCTCCGAGGGTCTTTAGGTAGTTTGTGGTCACCACCACCCCTCCATCTCAAGTTGTAGGCCCGTATTCACAGAGTAGGAGGGCTGATCTAGAATACTTTCTGCCTTTTCAGATCATAATGAAATACGACGATATGGAGAGGGGTGACCTGATCCTAGATCAGCACTTCGAATCTGAAAGGCTTTTGGAATACGGGCCCTGAGCCTTGGTAGGCTATCGTTTCACACGGCACGGGGCAAAACAAAGAGCCTGCAGTTCCTGAGGAAAAAGTGGTCCGTCTCGGGTCGGTGCTGCGCTGAGAGAACTCTCTCTCCCAGGGTTTGTAGGGCTCATTAGTGCGAAGCCTGTTATCTGGGCATCTAATTGCTCCAACAGCCCGGGAAAAGCCATAGAAATATAATTACTAGAATGGACATCCCCTTCCAAGTTAATGATGCCATGATGTGTGGACCATTCTACTGTTTCTATTTCTATGGGGAAACATTTCAAGAAATTATGGAACAGTGCCAACATTCTTCTCTTTCTTTTTAACACAGGGAGGGAGTTCTCTCTCTGACAGGGAGAGGATGAGGAGAGAAGCCTTTAGTGAGAAGCCTGTTATCTGGCCATCTAATCCAGGGATGGGCAACTTTGAAGGGGTGGGGGCCACAACAAATCTGAACTCATCATGAGGGCCACAGTTGCTCACAGGTCTGCATACCCACATCCATGAGACTGACAAACAAAATCAACGGGGGGCACCTGACAGGTAATTCAACAATGATAACAAGTTCAGATAGCTGGCCGCTAAACTCATTTAGCAATTTAAAACATTTTAGCTGACATGGGCTAATTGATTGACTATCAGTACCTGACATAAGAGAAAAACTCCTGATGCACAATCAAATGTTGAAATTGCACCTTGTCTATTCTACTATTCTAACTTGCAACAAGCTCTGGATAAGAGCGTCTGCTAAATGACTAAAATGTAATGTAAATTGAGACCCCAACTGGGGGCAGGGGGGCGGCGCCAACAGCCATAGAAATAGGATTACTAGAATGGACATCCCCATCCAAGTTAATGATGCCATATGGGTGGGTAGACCTTTCTATTGATTCTAATTCTATGGGGAAACCATTTCAAGAAACGATGGAACAGTGCCAACTTTCTTCTTAACACAGGGAGGGAGTTCTCTCTCTGACAGGTGGAAGCCCTTTTCTCCCGCTTCGGTTTCCCCTTCTCGCAGAGTTCTCCCAACACCACCTCTCTCCATTACTTCATTGTTCCTGAATGGAGCTTTTGTAGTTGTTTTCCTGCCTCCCCACCCTCTACTCCTTCCCACCACACACACGTCCTTGATGAACACTGCAACACCTCTGCGCAACCTACAGTGCATGCCGTCAGCTTTTCCAAATCCTGTGGAAAAACATATTGCTGCTGTGATGGCACACTGTGGTTTTTCACCCAGTAGATAAGGGAGTTTAGCAAAATTGGGTTTGTTTTCAAATTCTTTGTGGATCTCTGTAATCTGAGGGAAATATGTGTCTCTAATATGGTCATACATTTGGCAGGAGGTTAGGAAGTGCAGCTCAGTTTCCACCTCATTTTGTGGGCAGTGTGCACATTGCATGTCTTCTCTTGAGAGCCAGGTCTGCCTATGGCGGCCTTTCTCAATAGCAAGGCTATGCTCACTGAGTCTGTACATAGTCAAAGCTTTCCTTAAGTTTGGGTCAGTCACAGTGGTGAGGTATTCTGCCACTGTGTACTCTCTGTTTAGGGCCAAATAACATTCTAGTTTGCTCTGTTTTTTGTTAATTCTTTCCAATGTGTCAAGTAATTTTGGCATGAGGGTCTGCTATACAAATGGATGGAAAGTAGGGTTGGGGGAAAAACATTCGACATTATAAAATCCATGTACACAAACAACAAGTGTGCGGTTAAAATTGGCAAAAAACACACATTTCTTTCCACAGGGCCTTGGGGTGAGACAGGGATGCAGTTTAAGCCCCACCCTCTTCAACATATATATCAACGAATTGGCGAGGGCACTAGAACAGTCTGCAGAATGGACATCCCCTTCCAAGTTAATGATGCCATGATGTGTGGACCATTCTACTGTTCAGATAGCTGGTTCAAATTTCAACATTTGATTGTGCATCAGCAGTTTCTCTCTTATGTCAGTTACTGATAGTCAATCAATTAGCCCATGTCAGCTAAAATGTTTTAGATTGCTAAATGAGTTTAGCAGCCAGCTATCTGAACTTGTTATCGTGGTCGAATGACCTGTCAGCGCTCTCTCTCTCTCACACACACACACACACAGAGCAGTGAACAGCCGGGTGTGGCTAAGGGGAATGAGCGGGTCTGCTGCATAACCATAAAACAATGCTTGCCCGTTGCCTGACCTTAGCCTTGCCCTTTGGTTGCTTAAAGGTCTAAATTGTGATATATGAACCAAGCAGCTGAAGGGGTTCATTTGTATTATCAGCATCTTTAAGTCTGATGTATAACAGCTATGACAGACAAGAGAATTAAACATCCATTACAGTTAGTGAGTGATATGTAAGTGGTTATGTTGTTATATGGAATGAACTGTAAGTGGTCCTAAGTCATGGTATCCTGTTATATTATCACATAATAGAATGTCATGTTATTAGCCTTTTCAGATTGGAGGGGGGTCAAAGAGTTAATACAGGAATACAAGCTTCTTTATAAGGTCACTTCTTGATAATATTTTCTCAGGTAAATGATTTCAGTAGAAGAGTAAGACTAATGCTGCATTTAGACGAGGGATGCAAAAATCGTCATACCAGTCGGCATAGCGGGACACGAAAGCAAGAAAGACGGTGACCGCATAAACAACCCAGCACGACAGTATGCATTGCTATGGTGATTTCAGTAAACAAACAGGGCAAATCAACATTTGGTAGAAAACAACGCTACGGCAGACTGCAGAAATATTTGAACTCTGGCGGCATGTCCCGTCTACCGTGGCGGCTGACGGGATTCACCGCTAGCTTCAACGGCATTTACCATCGTTCTCTCAATGAAAACAATGACATCCGGTTTTCCGTCTACCTCGTGCCATCTAAACGCAGCATTAGAGTAAGAAGAGTGGAGAATATAGGCATTTTCCCCGGTTCCGTTTCAGCCAGTTTAACTAAAAACACATATGGGTGTAATCTGCTCCTACGTAGAGCACGGTTAGCCACTCAAGAGTTTGGCCCTTTTGAAAAATGTTCCACTATGAATCAGTTGTCTGGCTCTTCTCTTCTCTCACTCATCCTGTTATTAAAAAGGGAGGAACACAGAGAGGGAAAGAGAGCGACCACAGATCGATACTTTAGGTTTCACAGACATTAAGGGACCATACACGTGACTACATATTGTGACTCACCACAGAACTGAAAGGGGATAGTGGTCATGGGTCTTTCTCAAGGTTGTAGGCTGACTGAGAAGCTTATGGGTTTTCCATGACCACAAGTGAGGTCAAAAGTGGCCATTTAGCAAGGAAGCAAAATGATTAAAACAGTCAAGATATGCATCAAAGCACAACAGGATATCCTGCGCACTTTCACTTTTAAAGCATAATCTTCGAGTATGTTTAATTATTGAACTGCTATTAGTGCATATATCGTGGATTAGAATGCATAGTTCATTATAAATGCTAATAATGCATTACAAAGTGGTTATTCATAGGAAGTGTTACTGTAGAATGGAAACATACTGACACTGTGAACCTACTGAAGGTGAAATCAATAAAGGGTTTACCATGACAGACTTGGGAAGAGCTGTTTTAAAAGAGGTCTAACGATACCACTATTTTCCATGACATTGCTGTATCAGTGGCCTACTTCCAAGTTTATAGTAACGTTTTGATGGTGATTGACTGCCATGGAGTCCCCCCGCAAGGCTTGGAAAAGAGGGACGCATGTGAAGCTGTATGTGTGTGTGTTCATGCGTGTGTGTGTGTGTTCATGCATGTGTGTGTGTATATAGGGGAAAGTGGATGGACAGGTGTGACAACTATGGCTCTACGTTAGCAGGTGAAAACATTCTCCCACTCATACGGGCGCTGAGTTAGAAAAAATATTCCCCTTCAAAAGGACAAGGTATAGGATTCATGTCCAGCCCAAAACACAGACCCAAACGAAGCGTTAGAGGGCATTTCAAGAACACCAGTCAACAGGTTCAAATCAATGGCTCTGTTCTCTACTCTCTTTTTGCCAAACTTTTCCTTTACGCAAACTAGTCCTTTCCTCACTACAGCAGATCAGTCAATTAAAAAGAAGAAAAGCAACCGTGCGCCCAATAAGAGGCAGCGGCGACTGCACATTCAGTCTCTCAGGGGACACTCAGTGTATTCTGTAATCAGTGTGTGTCTGTGTGCCAGGCCCTCATTGCAGTGTGCCACTAAAATAAACAGCGTTTCCTCCCAATGAGATTCTAAATCAGGAGCTACTGACAGGGAGAGAGAGGGAGAAAATAGTGGGGGTCATCTATTGCAGGCTAAAGCATTGTATACAATGGGCCTCATATAGCATGAGGAGCATTCATTGCAGTCTCAGAGAGTGCTGCTTTCAACGAGAGACTAGCAGGACTCAGGAATGACAGGTCATATTGCTGTTGGTCAAAATATTGTATTAATTCCACCTGAACTAGTGTGGACAACTTCTAATGCACTCCTTACAAGATGGGAGACACTGGTAATAGGGCACCTGGTTTTTTAACCAAAAACGAGAATTTCTTATTGGACAAGTTCAGATAGTCCCTCCCAGTTTTGGTCAGTTTTCTTCCATTTGGGGTCTAGTGAATACGACCCTGTTCGAAGGGGCTAGTCCACGTCTTCCTCATTAGTGCTCTTTCAGTGTGCAGTTAGCTGGAGGTCCACAGCAGCCTTGGTTCACACACACTAGCACTCCATTGATAACATACTGTGTCCTTGAAGTCAACAAAACAAACCATCATATTTGGTCTATCAAAACACTATGACATACAACCAGGGGTTGAATTGGGATTTTCAATTAGGTGGTGGAAATACCACTCAAAATCAATGGTTTTCCATGGGAAGTTTTTCAAGTGACAACACCCCTCAGAGGGGTTTTAAAGCAGGCTGAGAACAACATGCTGGTAGGAGCCAAACACAGTGGGGCGTGCAGTCCAAAAAAAGATGAGAAGGAAATTATATATGACTGGTATACATAAATGGTGGAAACTTCCTAGCCTTCACCAATCCAATGGTTTTACATTTGTGGGGTGTAGTGAACGAGTGCACACTTCAGGAAGAAACAGAGATTATTGGGACACAGCCACAGTCTTGCCTCCCAGACCCCTCCCCCAGAGAGTCAGTCACATCAGTGTCCCCAGGCTGCGGAAGTGACAGTGACAGGAAGATATGCAGTACGGTTGGGGAAGACTTGGTGCTGTGACAGACTGCAAGTAGCTTAATTAACATCATCACTCTCACTCCCAGTCAGCACCAAAGAATCCAGGCCCAGCCTCACAACACAGGCCTGCCATTGCAACACTGTGGTGGCGCAAACACACCAACACAAACAGATGCCGCAACATAGATACCGCATAGAAGTGATAGAAGGGTGGTATTCATTACGGAACACTTGCAACGGAATAGGAGAAAGATCATTTCTTATTGGACAAGTTTGGGTAGTCCCTTCCTGTTTCAGTCCATGTTCTTCTGTTTTGGTGCCTAATGAATACAACCCTGGATAGGAAGAGAACTTGGGAGATGAATTCATAAATTGATTATAGGTGGGACTCAGGAGAAACTGGGTACGTGCTTTGTGGTCAAACCCCCCTGGTTACTAGTGATGGATGGAGAGCTAGATATGAAGATTAGATAATTCCATAGATGGATAGCTAGGCTGGTGTCAGGAGAAACTGGTGCTTTGTGGTGAAAACACAGCTACTTTACCCTCTCTCCTGTGTCCTTGCAGTTCAAGGGCACTGACTGTCAAAGCCGTTACTTTCTTAATAAAGTTTTTCCTACCGAAACCTCCCTCTCCCCTAGACAGGAACAACAGACATTTATATTTTCTGCCCTTAGACATATGTCCTTAAGCACCGCCACATGTACACAATTTAAACTGAAGCACACACACATCTACAAACACATGACTCAACATGAAACTCGTCCTGCTGTGTTGCTGAGGGCTGCTTCTAAGTTCCAAATGCCTTGGAGCAGAATGAGTGAGAGAGGGTGCAGTTCTTTTCTTACCATGGCTCTGTACTTCATCTCTCTCCTTCCTGTTTATTGGTCGGCTTTAAGAATTGTCTATACTCCCAGAATGTGAGTCGTCCACGTCAGAGCGATCGTGCAATGTTTGTTTTTATAACTTCTCCGGAGCCATGTGTAGGAGCGACCCAGCTGCCATCACCTCTCCTGTTACTTATTTTCTTCCTCTGTCAGTCAGTCTCTCTCTCTCTCTACCTTCTCTCACTCTTTCTACAGAGTAAGCAGCCCCTGTGACACACTGCACCCTCCTCTCTCTCTCCCCCCTCCCCTCTAGCACAGGGCCCAACAAGGGATTTACAGTGGAAGGTGAAACACACTAGCCTTGAAGTAGTTCTAGTTTCTCTCAGTCCCTCTCCTCTCTCTGCCTCCTCTGCTCTTAAAACAAAAAAATCCCACAAAAACATCTGGACTCAACCACCCCTGGAGAGAGAAAAGGAGAAGAAATTGAGAATGTGTCCCTCTGTACAAGAAGGGGAACCTGTGGGGTGGGGGGGGCTATGGGAGAATACAGGACGACTCAAACAGAAAGACAAACGGCACTTTACTAAATGTTTTCTGAACTATAGCTTAAATCATATAGATTCACTTCTTCCTTCCTCTCACTCCCTTATTTTAGGAGATGGTGATTTAACAGAAACCAAGGCAGGCAGGGAGTGGAACAGGCCACTACTGCCATGATTCATGTTGCCGAGCTGAGCTGCTCCCAGTTTCTTTCCCTCCCTCACGCTGAGAAGCCACTCTGATAGAACTTTTATTACGACAGCGTCCCAAATGCCATCCTATTCCATAGGTCTCTGGTCAAAAGTAGTACACTATGTAGGGAATAGGGTGCCATAGGGACACCGTCCATAATTAGTCCAGAGCAGTCTGGCAGTCAGAGACTGAACACCACACTAGCCACTTCACTGTGAATCAGAGAAATAAGCACACAATAATATTGGCTTGAACATTTTAAGATGCACTACGCAGAAATCGCTCCACCTTTTCCTGGTTGCACTTCATTTCAGTTTATGTGACAAAACAAGCAAGTATAGTGTAGCGCTGGGTTTCCCAAACTCGGTCCTGGGGCCGCCCTGGGTGCATGAGTTTGGGAAACCCTGGTGTAAAGAATCCTTCTTAACTGCTGTGAAATGAAAATGTCCCATAACTAAAATTGTTGTATTTTCAAATAGTGTAGAAAGCCGAAAGTAAAAGACGCAAAAACGAAACTTAAGAACGGGAAGCATAGAACTAGCGCACATAGAACAGCTCTACTACTTCTTAGTCTTGCTTTCAATGAAAATGACAGATCTATAACACACATTTCTATTTGTATTTAGTCAGGTCCCCCCAAAAAAGTTACATATTGAAGCTTTAAAGGGATAGTTCAACAACATTACATAGGTTTCCTTACCTATAAAAAAAAGTTATCAGTGTGGAAAAACAAGATCAGTGTGGATTGCAGTCTCTTCTCAGCCATATTCTGAAACCATCTAAATTGGTAATATCCCTTTAACAAGCTCTGATTAAAACACAAAGGGCCGGTTTACATAGACTAAGCCTAGTCATAGACTAAAAACAATGCTCAATAGAGAATCTCCATTGAAAGTCTTTTTAGTCCAGTAGTAGGCTTAATCTGTGTCCAGAAGTCTGCCCCAAAGTGTGAAAATGAGGGCAAATAAAAATAAAAACCTCAGAAAAACCTCAATCATGACAGTGGTGGTGAGCTCCAGAGTTAAGGGATATGATGACTGTGTACTACAAAGGCCCAGGAAATACCAACTTTATGAGAATCATTAGCAGGAGTCAGAGTTTCCTATCTGTGGAGGTGGTGGTGCCTGGCGGCTGCAGCAGACAGCCAAGCCACATGTACCCTTTTCACACCATCGTTCTGACTCAAACCAAATGTAATATCTGGCTCAGATATTTTCTTTTCACATTGTCCTTTTCAGCACGGTTCTAGTGGATGCGTAACCAGGCCAGCTCAGTACAGCTTGGTTTAGCGCTGTTCAGTTCGGCTCAGTAGTGTGAAAAGCCAGGTATTCCCTCTCTGTTTCAGTCTGTTTTCCTCCGTTTCATGCCTAACGAACAGCACCCAGGTGAGGATGTTGGGGGCTCTCTCTTTCCTGCCCCACCCTGCAGACATGTCCCAGCATTCCCCAGGCCAGCCCCTAACACAGCTCAGGTAAAAACCCCAGGCCATGATCAACCTGTAGACTGAAGCCATGTGGTCTGCAGCCTTGCAGCCCTCCCCCTGCTCCTGCTGACACAGCACTCTGCAGCTCCCTCTATTGGACAAGCCTACTGCTCAGCTGGCAGAAGTAGCATGTGACACAGGAGCGAGACAGAAATGATAACTTCCCCTCACCTTCACTTCTGAAAACATACTCTATAGTTGTCTGTAATCTCCAATATATGCTGCAGAACTATGCTCAGGGATTGTAGCCTATACCCGTTTCTCTCTCTCCCTCGCAGCACTGCCAACATCATCAGAGCCCCCGCCTGCAGGAATCGCAGTAATGTTTTCCAGACGGTGTGAGTTTCTCGCTCTCGGTCTGTCGCGCTCTCTCGTCTCCCACAAACACTCATTCTCTAGCTCTCTTTCACTCTCTCCATCTTTCTCTTAAGAAAGTACTTGAGAAAAAAAAACACTAAAAAAAGGCATTCAGTCTCGGAACACAACGACAAGCACAACAGCAAAGGTAACAGCTATGATAAACAGCATCGAGATCAGTGGGATCTCTGACCACCAGTATCCATCTGTCCCACATCTCTCAGTCAGGACCTCATGGCCGCTAGAGAGACCTGGGTTCAATTACTATTTGAAATCATTTCAAATACTTTAGCTGTGCTTGATTGAGCTTGTCTGGCACAATGGAACCAATAGAAGTCTTAACCCCAACCATCTGGCACTCCAGGCTGGTTAAAGCAAACACTCAAAGTATTTGAAAGACTTCAAATAGTATTTGAACCCAGGTCTGCTCTCTAGAACTAACTCAAATTCAGCCTTTATGGCCCGGCTGTAAATTGCACTGTTGTCAAGGGACTGTAAAGGGGATATAACCTTGGCAACGCAACAACAAACACAAACAACGTTATCAAGAGTCAGGCGACTATTTCTTCACATCTGTCTGTATGAGTCTGATATGCAGGCTTATGTAGTGTCCTCTTATCTTCCTTTGGTTACACTACACCTCCTTTTGTAATATTCTGTCATTCAATATTCCTCCCTCACACACCTGCTGGATCAAGTCTGAAATTAAAAAGAGTTGATGAATTAAAGAGATTCATTTTCAAAGATCGACTATGTGCACCAAGTGTGTCTGAAGTGAGGACAACTTGGGTCATTATGAAGTTTAAATGGCAGCCAATCACTGTGCCAGACTGTCTCAGTTCAACATTGTTGCCAGAACCAGGGCTGGAGTTAATGCAGCAGAGCCGACACACACACACACACACACACACACAGCAGGACATACTGTATAGACACACATCTGGGAGAGAGGACGACAGTAAACGCACATGGTGACTATGGTCCAGCTCCCCTCTCATTAGTTCCCAGAATGGAAACACTTCTTGACTCCAACCACTGGTCACACCACTTAAGGGAAAACACACCAAACCAAACAGAATGCTGAGGGCAAAAAAACTGAACACACACAATCCCACTCTCTGACAAAGTCATGGGACCCAGCATCCGTGGGAAATCAGCAATGAGAACTTATTTTCACTCCCACTCTGAGGAACCCTTTATCTATTTTCATTTTCTTCCCCTCCCCTATTTCTTTATTCCTCTATCACTTCCTCATCTAGGCGCACCTCTCTCTCTCTCTCTCTCTCTCTCTCTCTACCATAAACCCACAATTCCCCTCCTCTTTCCCCCTCTCCCCCTGTTGTAGGGGCAAACCCATACCGCTAGTACGCGAGATCGCTCAGTGCACGACACAAATCTATGACACAACCCTCAACTATTGCCGGTGACTCATCAGCTTAATCACCATATGGTTGAAGGCTAATATGATGATAATATCTGGTACTGTATATACAGTACATATGACCCCGCCCCTCCGCTAAGCTAGAGTAGATTAGTTTACAGAATGAGTCAGAGGGAGAGAAATTGCACCTCTGTGAGAAACACACACACACACACACGTCCTTGTCCTTGCTTGCTTCATCCATCCACCATGTTCTATTCAGCTGGGCCTGGTGCCAACACACTGCTGCTGTCCACCATCCATTACCTTCACACAGCCACAGAGCAGCACACTCCCATTTCAACCCACACTCATTTCAAAACATTTTATAGCCCAGGAGACCGGCCCTAGTAGCTGCAGACAGTGGCCACGTTCCAGACCGACTAATTGCAGTCGAGCTGCATGCAGCAACAAATGGAGCTAAAACGGGTCACCTGATGGCGTATTGAACACACAGCGGTGCGAATCACCTCAAGATAACGTAATATTCAATATCAGTAAGTTAGACTAAATATTAGCACCTATTATACTCGTAGGTAATAACATTCAATCTGGATAATAACACTAAACAAATCATAAGGCTAGAGAAATGTATCGACAAATATTACAACAAGCAACACTCAAACATGATGGAGGATGAACGAGGAGAATCAATCTCCAAGAGAAAACACGACTCCTCGATGATTTATGCTTTTCACCACTGGGACTGGTAAGTGTGGAAAGCGATCTGTTGAAGTCGATAAATGACAAACTGGGCATACTAGAGCTGGTCAGTAAGGATGTAAAGGAGTTGAAGGAGAGTCTTGAAATGAGTGACGAAAAAGCTGCAATAATGGAGAAAGATACAAAAAAGCTAAAAGGGACAGTCACTAAGATAGAAACGGACGTTAAGGAACTTAAAAAGGAGAACAACTTTCTGAAAGAAGCCTTACTAGACATACAAACTAGATCGATGAGAGAAAATCTAGTACTTACGGGTATCCAAGAAAAAGAAGGAGAGGTTACCGAAAGAATTGTGAAGGACTTCTTTCTTACAGCGCTTCAAATCCCACTCGATGCTGTCGATAAAATCCAACTCGAACGGGTACACCGTTTCAGACAAAGAGGACAGAGATATGAGCATCCAATCGTTGCCAAATTTGCTTTCTTTAAGGATAAAGTAATGGTTAAAAGCCTAGGTAAAAGACTTGCTGGCACGAAAATAGGCATGAATGATCAGTTCCCGAGGGAGATTGCAGAACGGTGCAAAGTTCTGTACCCAATCTTCAAGGAAAATAGATTAAAAGGGAAGCGTGTTGCTCTTGTTGTCGATAAACTGTATATTGACAACCAAATGTTCCGCGACACAAAGACTACTCCATGGCTATTCTAAAAGTTCTAATAGAGGAGTCGAATAATGGAACACCCAATAATAACCATGGTAGGCATTGTAATAATAAAACACATTTTAGGGATAAGACGGTATTACAAGAAAAGATAGCAAGCAAAATAATACATCTTCAAATATAACTAATTAGAACACAAGTACTCAATCAACATAGTGGAGATAAAAACATAGCAAACAGAAGACATAGAAGGCACAGTATGTGGGTATGTGTGGATGAATTGTGATGGAAGGTGTGGTGTGCGTTTTTGTGTTTGGAAAAGTGTGGCGTTAAGTGAGTGAGAAAGGAAATGGTTGCATATCCCAGAACCAACGTGTGTCTGTGAGCAGGGGTTGTGAGAGAAAGCTTTCAAATTTTGTGCAGATGAGGGATGTACATTTAAAAATAATAAATCTAATCTATTTTTTTTTTATTGTCCTATCATGATGGAACGATCCCCAAATTCTATATCCTAGACACCCACCTGAGTGACCCATACACCAAAGATGAGTCCCCATCTGTTTTATGGACCTGCTGTGAGTTGCCTATATGCAGCCAAAACAGAAAGATAAATGTGGTCAGAGACCTACTAGAGCAGCACCGCCCCCTCAAGATTCTGAACCTGCCTGGCAGGGTTGGTCCTACAAAGCCAGAGCCCCCTGATAGGAGAGCATAATATACAAGGAAATTCTGAAAGTTGCTAATGAGAACCTTGACGACCTTGTACCTAGACGGTGGGGATTCCGGTGGGGTACCCCCACCCAGGTAGTGGCAGTGCTGGCTACAGTAACACTGTAACACTGGCTACAGTAACCCATGTGGAGGGGGTCACACTCAGACAATCAGAGGGGGGGGCATATTATTGTGGCCCTGGTGGCACAAAATCAAAGGTCTGACTGCATGGAGATGCTTGGGAAAAATGGTTACAACGGGGGACCAGAGTGTTTGTGTACTTTTTACAACAATTGTTTACGGACAGATTATTTCACTTATAATTCACTGTATCACAATTCTAGTGGGTCAGAAGTTTACATACACTAAATTGACTGTGCCTTTAAACAGCTTGGAAAATTGCAGAAAATGATGTCATGGCTTTAGAAGCTTCTAATAGGCTAATTGACATCATTTGAGTCAATTGGAGGTGTACCTGTGGATGTATTTCAAGGCCTACCTTCAAACTCAGTGCCTCTTTGTTTGACATCATGGGAAAATCAAAAGAAATCAGCCAAGACCTCAGAAAAATAATTGTAGACCTCCACAAGTCTGGTTCATCCTTGGGAGCAATTTCCAAACGCCTGAAGGTACCACATTCATCTGTACAAACAATAGTACGCAAGTATAAACACCATGGGACCACGCAGCCGTCATACCGCTCAGGAAGGAGACGCGTTCTGTCTCCTAGAGATGAACGTACTTTGGTGCAAAAAGTGCAAATCAATCCCAGAACAACAGCAAAAGGACCTTGTGAAGATGCTGGAGGAAACAGGTACAAAAGTATCTATAGCCACAGTAAAATGAGTCCTATATGGACATAACCTGAAAGGCCACTCAGCAAGGAAGAAGCCACTGCTCCAAAACCACCATAAAAAAGCCAGACGACGGTTTGCAACTGCACATGGGGACAAAGATCGTACTTTTTGGAGAAATGTCCTCTGGTCTGATGAAACAAAAATAGAACTGTTTGGCCATAATGACCATCGTTATGTTTGGAGGAAAAAGGGGAACGCTTGCAAGCCGAGGAACACCATCCCAACCGTGAAGTACAGGGGTGGCAGCATCATGCTGTCAGGTAAGGTGGAGGTGATTAACTAGCCTTTCAAAGCACTTCATGATGACAGGGGTGAGTGCTACGGGGCGATAGTCATTTAGTTCAGTTACCTTTGCTTTCTTGGGTACAGGAACAAGGAACATGCTCTGAGGATGCGGCTAGGGATGCCGTCTGGGCCGGCAGCCTTGCGAGGGTTAACACTCTTAAAATGTCTTACTCACGTTGGCCATGGAGAACGAGAGCCCACAGTCCTTGGGAGCGGGCCGTGTCGGTGGCACTGTGTTATCCTCAAAGCGGGCAAAGAAGGTGTTTAGCTTGTCTGGGAGCAAGACGTCTGTGTCCGCGACGTGGCTGGTTTTCCCTTTGTAATCCGTGATTGTCTGTAGACCCTGCCACATACATCTCGTGTCTGAGCCGTTGAATTGCGACTCCACTTTGTCTCTGTACTGACGTTTTGCCTGTTTGATTGCCTTACGGAGGGAATAACTACACTGTTTATTTTCGACCATATTCCCAGTCACCTTGCCGTGGTTAAATGTGGTGGTTCGCACGTTCAGTTTTGCGCTTTGGTATGATGGTTATTACTGTATATAATGCTGCCATCTATCCACAGTTTTTGGTTTGCGTAGGTTTTAATAGTCACAGTGGGAACAACATCCACTATACACTTCCTGATGAACTCAGTCACCGTGTCTGTGTATACGTCAATGTTATTCTCAGAGGCAACCCGGAACATATCCCAGTCCACGTGATCAAAACAATCTTGCAGCATGGATTCCGATTGGTCAGACCAGCGTTGAATAGACATTAGCAGGGGTACTTCCTGTTTGAGTTTCTGCCTATAGGAAGGGAGGAGCAGGATGGAGTCGTGATCTGATTTGCCGAAGGGAGGGCGGGGGAGGACCCTGTAGCCATCCCGGAAGGGGGAGTAACAATGGTTGAGAGTTTTTGATGCGCGAATACTACAGGCAATGTGTTGATAGAACTTCGGTAGCTTTTTCCTCAAATTTTCTTTGTTAAAATACCCATCTATAATAAATGACATTGCCACTGTATTTTCTATTTAACTCCATGCAATTGCAAACACAGCCCTCTGCAATGCTACAATGGTATCCATTAGCTACAGACTGCAGTAAAACTGTACTGCAGCCACCACCACCTTCCCCCACGATGACACTAACCAGACCGTCTGACTGTCAGCCTCTTATCCACTCACCTTTCCCTCCGTCTCTGTCTTGTCTCATAGGTGTGTGAGTGTGTGCACGCATGCATTCATGCGTGTGTGGTATGCTTGTGTGTGTGTGTGATAATTTTAGCTTGCCTGTCTATCAATTGAAAGAACAGGGAAAGGTGGAGGGAGGTCAAGAATCTATATTAGAGGGACGGTAACCTTCAGTTTGCTAATGAACCCAATGTGAGGAGGATTGACTGGGAGGGAAAGGGGATTACGGAGGAGAGGAGAAGATGAAAGACCACTATGATGTTAGGTCAGAAGAATGTAAGCCATGTGGGTGGGAAAGAGCCAGTTAAAAAAAAAAAGATTTTAAAAAAAGAGGGAATACAGAAAAGGAGAGAGAGAGAGAGAGAGAAAGACAGACAAACGTAAAGAGGTAAAGAAAAAGCGATACCAAAAGACAAAACGAGAGAGAGAGAGCGAGAACCCAGAGAGCTGTAGCCTCAGTCACACAGCCTCCGAGTGTGGTCAAAGAGGATGCTGATGAGATCATACTCAGTTGTGACATAACAACGCTGTCTCTTTGGTGACTCAGTGTTATATTGACACAGGTGGCTTCCCAATCCATCCATGAACACACTCAAACTGACCGGTTTCCTCTCTCTTATCTGACTCCCTTGCTGTGCCCCTCTTCCTCTCTGGGTTTTGTGAATCATTGTGGCAGCACCGGGTTGTGAGTGTGCTGTTGCTGTCTACTTTTCCATACACAGCAGAGGAAGATGTTTCCACAGTAAACAGGCTAGTAGGCCTGACACAGGGCTGAGTGACTATAGTACAGAGCATCTGTCGTAGGAGGCTCACTTTAATCTGACTTGAGCAAAACCTGGAGCAGTAAAGTCCCCATAATACATGTGAGTGAACTCAATTACATTCCTTTTTAATATAGAACTTCTAGGATTCAGATTCAGTTTAATAGTCACACGTACAGGGTTGCAGGTGTTGTTGCAGGGTGAAGTGAAAATCTTAGGCGTCGAGCACCAACATGCAGGACTAAGTGAAATAAAAGAATGAAAATGGTAATAAAAACAATAGAAATAACACTGTATACATAACAGCAACTGTAGCAGTGATGAATAAATACATGTCCATTGGGGGAGGCAGAGTAAAGACTTGAGGGGGTGGGGGGGAATGACCATAGAGGGAGCAGCATGACCATTGGGGGGACCACGTGAAAAAATATAATAATATAGTTAGAATATACATTAACAACTCACAAAGACATACATTACTGCAGGTCAAGTACACATATTAGAACAGGGAGATCAGAGGAGGCTGGTGGGAGGAGATACAGGAGGACGGGCTCATTGTAATGGCTGGGATGGAATCATTGGCATGGTACCAATCACCCCTAACACGTGGAAACAGCGTTTGACTCCGTTCCATTGATTCCATTCCAATGACCCTGTCCTCCTATAGATCCTCCCACCAGCCTCCTCTGAGGGAGCTCATTATGCACATGGAAAGTATTGGATATAGCAGATAAAACATGGAAACAAACATAATTCACTAAGATCACAAGGGAGGGCCCATTGTACAATAGCACAGACACAAGCATGATTATTTGTTCAGCAGTGTTATGCTGCTCATCTGCAGGAAATAATAAAGCATCCTTTTCCATCTTTGCTTTTGGCATCATGTATTGCAGACCTGGTACCATCAGCTAATATAACCACAGTACACATTGGGTCACTTACAATCTCTGGGCCATTTACAGCCACCAGGTATCTATCTACAGAGGAATCTACTGCCGCCAACAGCATCAATGTTCATCTTGTCACCAAGGATAGTTACATAAAGCAATATTACAGCAATTCGCTTGCTAGGGTATCGGAAGCAAACAGGCCAAAATAGAGTACTTTCTCTCTCGCTTTCACACACATGCACAGTCTACACATCTGATTGCCCCTCCTTCTTGCCCAGAGACACACCCTGCCACACACTCTCCTCTTTTCTGTGGAGCCAGCACTTTGGGCCATGCAGGCATTTCCTGAAGTGTCTCCAGTGTTCCATAAAGTCATTATCCCAGCCAGCCAGCTGGCTAGCCCTGGCTAGCCTTCCTCTCTCTCCATTACCCCAGCAGGAATGAGGAGGAGGAAGTGGTTTGAGCACACACACACACACACACACACATATGTATGCAAGCAGAGTCTCTAAATCAATCAGTGGAGATTCCTCTGTGTGGGTGAGGTGAAGGGGGCAGCCGTCTAGCTCACAATAAGGCTACACCCTGGTCTGGGATCAGCTTTTTCACTCTTCATCATTAAAGGCTACACTGCTAAACTGATCCTTAGGAACAAGTGATTAATCACCACCTTTCCCACACCAATCCCCAATCATCTCAGTTGAGGTGAGCCTGACCCTGCCCTCAGGGCAACAGGTCCAGTGTGAAGACGTGTGAGGGACAGGGCTGTAGGGCAATGGCAATCAGCCAACACTCTTACACACACACAGAAAACAAGCCTTTCGAGTCAACAGGGACGAGCGGAGACTTGCAGCAGGAGGAACTCCAAACATTTCTCTAATCCCCACCCCCAACACCCCTTCACCCTCTCTTTCGTCCCTGTCTCAATATCTGGGAGACTGCTGTGCACACCACTGGCTGGCTCCATCCAGCTGGAACTCATACAAGTACAGTACAAATAGGGCAGCTGGGCCTGTCCTCCCTCCTCGGTCTCCTCCCCCAGGCTAGAGGGGCCCTCTCAGGCTTATTTATACCCAGAAGGCCTTATATGGGCAGCTCCCACTACAGGCAGCAGGCTGCAGGCTGAGGGGTAGAGAGTACAGTCTACAGAGGCTTCCCACTGCAGTCATATACGCTCCATCTCTTGTCCTCTACAGTTACATTTAAGTCATTTAGCAGACGCTCTTATCCAGAGCGACTTACAGTTAGTGCATACATTTTCATACTGGCCCCCCGTGGGAAACAAACCCACAACCCTGGCGTTGCAAGCGCCATGCTCTACCAACTGAGCTACAGGGGACTATAGAGATAGAAGGCCAATACTGGCCACACAAATGTTCCTCTCTTCCTCAACTCCTCCATTCAATCCCCTTTTCCTTGCCAAGCTGATTCTGCGAGAGAGTGAGGACATTTTCTTTCTCTCCGGCAGCTCATGTGAAAGGTAGTGTGCTGTCGGCCGGCGGGTGGCGTCACTTTGTTTGGAGACGTTAATGCTTTGCTTACTATCACAGATCCACTGTAAATGGCTTGAATCAGAAGCACTTCCACAAGTTGCCAAAATGTCTAACGCAGCCTTTCCCGTTTTCTCAGTATGGCTTCTCGAGTGCCGATTCGACATCAATAACAACTGCCCGACACAAAGGACTAAATAATAGATTTCGCATACTGCTGCCAAAAATCCTCTGTCCAACTCCCTCTCCTCCTATCTATCTATCCTACAGCATATCAAATGATGTAACCAGTTCTCCCATCCCATATATCTGCCATTTCTCCTCACTTCTCTAACCAAAACATTGTTACAACATACCGCATTGACTCCCAACCGCAGACACCGTGCCAGACATGCAGCACACACAAGACCACACCCAGACACACAGGCTCTGGTTATCATTATGGTGCTCAGCTGCTCATAGGAACATCTAGGACAGGAGCTTATGGACAAGGGAATAGGAGCCTAACAGAGTAGGGCCCGTATTCATCCAGTGTCTCAGAGTAAGAGTGCTGATCTAGGATCAGGTCCCCTCTCATTCATTATGATTTGAAAGGCAAAACTGATCCTAGATCAACACTCCTACTCTGAGCTGCTTTATGAATATGGTTCAATCCTAGAGTATCCATACTGTCCAAAGCAATGACAGACACCATACACATGTTCACCCTATTGGTCTACACTAGATCAAGACTTTGCAGGTGTGAAAATTATAATAAAACCTACCATATGATGTGAGTTTGTGTGTGGTTTGACTTTACAATACATTCAGCAGTCTAGGAATGATGAAACTTCAGGCTTGGAACTGGGCCTAACAGAGCCTCACAGTGTAAGTATAAGCAAGCACAGCCTCTTTCCCAACGGAAGATCTCAACAGTCTGGGGACAAACACACTTCACGTTGCAACATCTCTGGAATCTTGTCCCTAACCACCCCCAAAGCAGAGTCAGGGGTCAGGCTGCTTAGATGGAAAATACACAGACAACAGCTGAGGCAATGACACACAGTCATTTCTCCACACACACACACACAGTTATTTCTCCACACACACACACAGTTATTTCTCCACACACACCAGTCTCTGTGGCAGGTCATTAGGTATTATTAATACCCACGAATGACCAGACAGCCCTGTAATCATTACAACACAATGGTACAAAGACGGACAGGCGAGCGCCCTCCCCGCCCTCTCATGCTACGCATCACATCCCCCTAATTACTGGATCCCATCTCACACACACCCCCCGAGGCAAGACAGAGGACCTGAACACACAGGGCTTAGCTCGCTTCTCTCCCAAGGGACCAGTTAGAGGATCAGATGACTGCTGACAGGAGCTTATGGAGAGATACAGGCCTATAGGCAGCAGTGTGTGGGTGGGTCACACTAAAGGAAGAGTTGCTCCGTGCACTAAGCAGGCTATCCATCCAAGCACATAGTTGCACCCAACCTGGACTTAGACTTGGGTGTGGTATGAATGTACCACTATGTGTCCTATAGAGTGAGCTGAGACTAGTGTGTGTTTGCATGGGACTTCTGCATGGACAGAGATTTGCGTAGTGGGAGCAACACATAGGCCATTGGGTGAGGGATTCTTTGAAATTATGCCAGGTGTAACTCAATTTTGTTCCACCTCCTCTTATTGGCATTCTTTCACGCTCTCCCTCTTTGCCTCCCATACGGGCCAAGCTCTTGTCATGCCCTGCTCTGTTTGAGACCAAAAGACTCCCACCACATTTTTGCAGCTGAATGAAAAGCAAAACCTATTTGATAGAGTATGTGATATAACACCGGAATGGAGATTTTGGAAAGTCTTGTTTGAATAGACAATACATCAAGTCTAATTACATGTATCAGAAGAGATAAAAGGAGGTCTGTATGTGCTAACAGAGGAACTATGCAATATCCTTGTCTAATTCAGAGCCCTACATTTAATTTAGCCTATCAGCGGTAAACTCATTGTGAATTGTTTGGCTAATGGGTTTGCCAATCCAGAGGCTCTACTGTAATTGCATTGACATTCCGCAATCAATTAACTGACAGACAGAGACACTTCCTACTATTTTTACTACTAAGTCCCTCTACACCGCCACCTGTGTGTGGGTGGGTGGCTGGCGTTCAGATAGAAATATGACGTAGAACAAACATGCTACACTGGTGGAACAAGCCTGATAGCTCAACAAAGCAGTCAGTCCTCTTGACCAGGCCTCTCTAACATGTAGCATATGGAATCACGTCAGCTTTATTTGTGACCTTTCTATCTGCAACATTCCACAACGTTGTGTCCTGCTGAACGCAGCCCTGTTACAATCCATCAGCCCTGAATAATATTTTTTTCCTATGACCCATACTCTCCCTCCTCCCCTCCTCTTCTACCCTTCCTCTACCACGTTGAGTCATTGACAGTACAGGGTTGGGACAACACAAGGACACACCTGGTTGGGATTGCTGTCAGCTTATGGTCCAGGCAGTCATGGAGTGGACCTGGGTCAAGGTTAACGTGCAGGGCTGGCAGGCTGACCAATCAGGAAAGAGAGGGGGGGGTGATGGGCGGGGGATGGGCGGGCATGCAGGCAAAGTGCTGCTGGCCAAGGTCCCAGCACTGACAACCACTGAATGGAACAAAGTTTATATACAGTCACTGTATCCAACTTTCCATGCTAGCCTGGTCCCAGATCCGTTTGTGCAGTCTTGCCAAATGTGGCATGACAATGAGGAGTTGTTAAGGCAACACAAACAATCTGGAACCAGGCTATATCCATGCCAGGTTAACTTCTCAGGAGGACCACAATACACACAACAGGAAGGTGGACAAGTAGGGCTCTGGCTGGTACACAGAGAGTGTGGGAACGAACACACACAGTGGGTCCCAATAGGTGGGTGTGCCAGCAGAGAGAGAGCACATGGGCCATTTACAGACACAGTCTCAGGGTATGGGTGTGGAAAAGTCACAGTCAATGGGTAAAGGGGTATGGCCGGGACGTTACCAGTATCGCGATACTTGTTAGTATTGTGGCAACAACAAAATAAAAGGACCAACGAGTTGTCTGCATCGTGTTTTCATTTTTTGCCATGGACAAAATATTGCGATACTGGTATCGTCACAGCCCTATAAAGGAGGTGCAGTTCCACAGAGATAGGTCCGTACGGCTACAGGTTATCTACCACAGAAAGGGGCCATTTTCTTAGTGAGCACATACCTCGTTCATCTGAGTGGAGCAGGAGGGCTGGAATACAACGAGCCACAAGTTAATGAGAAGTAGTTATAAACAGTCTCATACATGCTTATAACAAGTTATAAAGCAGTGTACGTACAGGCTTAAGTCAAGTCTTACTGAATGCAGTACTGAAACTACAGGAGTCTCCAGTCTGGATAGAAGGCATTGTGTCCAAGTGTTGCCCATTTGTTAGAGAAGACGTGGTGGTTATCGTGATACAAGGACGCCTGCACAAACTATCACTAAAATGCTTTTACTTTGTACTCCAGTCAGTGAGGTCAAAGTTAACCATGAACAAAATGTTCATTCATAAAGGCTTTATAACACATATATCGCAATAATACCACAATTCAATCATGGCATCATGCCCATGGATGTTATAGGCTTATTAGATCAACTGATACCAATTCCTGTGTTTAGTTTAATGGAGCAGAGGTACCACAAAGTGAAGGATTAGTGATGGAAAGAGAATCGCTAAGCCCCACCGCCTTTCCTTTCCCACAGCCCTTCACTCTACCCCTGTCCTGACGGTGAAGGCCACGGGGAATGAGAGACAGAGGATTAACCAAATATCTCACACCATCAGGTTAATCAGTGTGAGTCACAGTGTGTGTGTGTGTGTGTGTGGGGGGGGGGGCTTACCCAGTCAGCACAGTGCCTGGGCTTAAACATGTACCCAGTGCCTGACTTGGACTGAAATAGGTGTCGGTACTCATTTTGGGTTCCGGTACTGTTTATATTTAGGTGCAGGAGCTCCACAATACCTTTGGGGCTAATATTCTATAAAAGGAACAGCAGCTCAAGAAGTAGAAAAGTTGAGGTGCCGGTACTCAGCTCCAGTGAACTCCTGCACAAGTCAAACACTAACTCTACCCCTCCTTCATTCTCCAAAGCACTCTCATACAAAACACAGCATATACCTCAAAGACAACTAACCAATAGCATGTTGAAGTGAGCGAGACTCAAAACAAACAAAAAGCAAATGCACACAAAACATGTTCTCTCGCTCTCTCCTTCCTTACTTTGGCCTGTTGCTTACTCGCTCACTCAGACTTGTCATATGAGCTTCCAAATCAATAAGTAGTTTGTTTCTCCCACCATTTCCCATCTGTCAGTCTCGGTCTGTCTGTCCCACTCCCCTCCCTCGTTGACCATCTCATTCTGGTATCTAAATAGAAGCAGGCTATGGATCCCAGATTTCATGTCCTCCTCCACTAATTCATGAATGTTGTCAGTTCCACTTCAACCAGGGTGTGAAACACACATCAGTCTGGCCGCACTGTCACAGTATTTGGTATGTTATTAGGGTCCCCATTAGCTGTTGCGAAAGTAGCAGCTACTGTTCCTGGGGTCCACACAAAACATAATACAGAACATTAATTAGACAAGAACAGCTCAAGGACAGAACTACATCAATGTGGCTGTTATCAGGACAGCTTGTCCCAGACATGTCCTATCTCTTTGTTGCTTGGCTTTCAAACTCTGGGCACCAAGACCATGTTCAAAATAGTCACGGTCAGGGTGTATGACACGCCACACCTGTGAAACCATAGCAACTGAGAATGTACAGTACTTTTGCAAGCTGTCCCAGGTCCACTAATTCACAAGGCCTGGACGAATGTTGTCAGACCTTACATTATTTGACCTAGCATGTTCCTATCCTAATACTCACATCATCTCCCTTTTCATCCCCTCTCAATCTTTGTTCATTAGTCTCTAGTACAAATCCAACCGTTCGTCTGTTCCAACTAACAAGGTAATCCAACAAGCTGCAGTGTTGGTGACTTTGGTGGTGAGTGTTTAGTGGGCTGTCGTCTGAGACCAAGTCCAAGAGGTTGACGAAATGGTTTAGGGCAACCAGCCAGGCAGCCATATCGGCCAAGTTTGAGTAGTAAACCCTGAGAGTTTCCTGTTAGAGGTGGAAGAGGCACTGTGGCAGGTGTATCCTATCAAGTCTCCTGGGGTAAGGCTCTGCAGCATTGACAGCAGGCTATGACAAGAGGGCAACAACAAGACAAGGTCTGCAGAGCCGCCCATGTCGCCACCATTCAGTTCACACACAACACATATTGGCTGGTCACATGTAGCAGCAGATGACAATAGCATTTGCTGTGGGGGGGGGGGTCTTTAAATAACATAAAACAAAATTGCAGAGTGGCAGAGCGATACACGCAGAAAGGATATTATGCAAACAATGTGGTGGGATCAAGCAGTTGGTTATGTTTGGCTCTGTGAATGTTACACTGCCAGTTTCAAGCTTTTTGAGACAGAGCCGGGAGACGCTTAACTATCTGTAGAGTAAAGACAGCTGGGAAAAAGCTCAACCCCCAAACTGTTCTGCAGTGGGCTAAAAGTGGAATCCTGGTAGCGATGATCCCCCCAAGAATTCCAGTAAATTATTTTTATGGGGGGAATCATAGCATCCGGCCGAGCTACTCTAATGGAAAGTCTAGGCTACAGTTAAAAAGCAGACAAAATATCCCCAAGAAGTTATATGTTGCGGGAAACAATATTGACAACACCATCGATTGGTTTTAGTGCTTGCCTAATTCAACAATTGAACAACAAAAACATCAAGATGCTGTAGGCTTATCTTTTTTTATACTGTATCTACACATACAGTTGGGAAAAAAAGTATTTAGTCAGCCACCAATTGTGCAAGTTCTCCCACTTAAAAAGATGAGAGAGGCCTGTAATTTTCATCATAGGTACACGTCAACTATGACAGACAAATTGAGGAAAAAAAATCCAGAAAATCACATTGTAGGATTTTTTATGAATTTATTTGCAAATGATGGTGGAAAATAAGTATTTGGTCACCTACAAACAAGCAAGATTTCTGGCTCTCACAGACCTGTAACTTCTTCTTTAAGAGGCGCCTCTGTCCTCCACTCGTTACCTGTATTAATGGCACCTGTTTGAACTTGTTATCAGTATAAAAGACACCTGTCCACAACCTCAAACAGTCACACTCCAAACTCCACTATGGCCAAGACCAAAGAGCTGTCAAAGGACACCAGAAACAAAATTGTAGGCCTGCACCAGGCTGGGAAGACTGAATCTGCAATAGGTAAGCAGCTTGGTTTGAAGAAATCAACTGTGGGAGCAATTATTAGGAAATGGAAGACATACAAGACCACTGATGATCTCCCTCGATCTGGGGCTCCACGCAAGATCTCACCCCGTGGGGTCAAAATGATCACAAGAACGGTGAGCAAAAATCCCAGAACCACACGGGGGGACCTAGTGAATGACCTGCAGAGAGCTGGGACCAAAGTAACAAAGCCTACCATCAGTAACACACTACGCCGCCAGGGACTCAAATCCTGCAGTGCCAGGCGTGTCCCCCTGCTTAAGCCAGTACATGTCCAGGCACGTCTGAAGTTTGCTAGAGTGAATTTTGGATGATCCAGAAGAGGATTGGGAGAATGTCATATGGTCAGATGAAACCAAAATAGAACTTTTTGGTAAAAACTCAACTCGTCGTGTTTGGAGGACAAAGAATACTGAGTTGCATCCAAAGAACACCATACCTACTGTGAAGCATGAGGGTGGAAACATCATGCTTTGGGGCTGTTTTTCTGCAAAGGGACCAGGACGATTGATCTGTGTAAAGGAAAGAATGAATGGGGCCATGTATCGTGAGATTTTGAGTGAAAACCTCCTTCCATCAGCAAGGGCATTGAAGATGAAACGTGGCTGGGTCTTTCAGCATGACAATGATCCCAAACACACCGCCCGGGCAACGAAGGAGTGGCTTCGTAAGAAGCATTTCAAGGTCCTGGAGTGGCCTAGCCAGTCTCCAGATCTCAACCCCATAGAAAATCTTTGGAGGGAGTTGAAAGTCCGTGTTGCCCAGCGACAGCCCCAAAACATCACTGCTCTAGAGGAGATCTGCATGGAGGAATCGGCCAAAATACCAGCAACAGTGTGTGAAAACCTTGTGAAGACTTACAGAAAACGTTTGACCTGTGTCATTGCCAAGAAAGGGTATATAACAAAGTAGAGAAACTTTTGTTATTGACCAAATACTTATTTTCCACCATAATTTGCAAATAAATTCATTAAAAATCCTACAATGTGATTTTCTGGATTTTATTTTTTTCATTTTGTCTGTCATAGTTGACGTGTACCTATGATGAAAATTACAGGCCTCTCATCTTTTTAAGTGGGAGAACTTGCACAATTGGTGGCTGACTAAATACTTTTTTTCCTCCACTTTCCCTTCGGAAAGTATTCAGACCCCTTGACTTTTTCCACATTGTTATGTTACAGCCCCATTCTAAAATTGATTTTAAAAAATATAATCCTCAGCAATCTACACACAATACCCCATAACGACAAAGCGAAAACAGGTTTTTAGAAATGTTTGCAAATTTATAAAAAAATAAAAAACAGAAATACCTTACTTAAGTATTCAGACCCTTTGCTATGAGACTCGAAGTTGAGCTCAGGTGCATCCTGTTTCCATTGATCATCCTTGAGATGTTTCTACAACTTGATTGGAGTCCACCTGTGGTAAATTCAATTGATTGAACATGATTTGGAAAGGCACACACCTGTCTTTGTAAGGTCCCACTGTTGACAGTGCATGTCAGAGCAAAAACCAAGCCATGAGGTCGAATACATTTTGTCGAGGCACAGATTTGGGGAAGGGTACCAAAAAATTTCTGCAGCATTGAAGGTCCCCAAGAACACAGGGGCCTCCATCATTCTTAAATGGAAGAAGTTTGGAACCACAAAACTGAGCAATCTGGGGAGAAGGGCCTTGGTTAGGGAGGTGACCAAGAACCCGAAGGTTCTCCCATCTCTGTGGAGATGGGAGAACCTTCCAGAAGGACAACCATCTCTGCAGCACTCCACCAATCAGGCCTTTATGGTAGAGTGGCCAGGCGGAAGCCACTCCTCAGTAAAAGGCACATGACAGCCCACTTGGAGTTTGCCAAAAGGCACCTAAAGGACTCTCAGACCATGAGAAACCAGATTCTCTGGTCTGATGAAACCAAGATTGAACTCTTTGGCCTGAATGCCAAGCGTCATGTCTGGAGGAAACCTGGCACCATCCCTACGGTGAAGCCTAGTGGTGGCAGCATCATGCTGTGGGATGTTTTTCAGCGGCAGGGACTGGGAGACTAGTCAGGATCGAGGCAAAGATGAACGGAGCAAAGTACAGAGAGATCCTTGATGAAAACCTGCTCCAGAGTGCTCAGGACCACGGACTCAGGACTGGGGTGAAGGTTCACCTTCTAACAGGACAACAACCCTAAGCACACAGCAAAGACAACGCAGGAGTGGCTTTGGGACAAGTCTCTGAATGTCCTTGAGTGGTCCAGCCAGAACCCGGACTTGAACCCGATCAAACATCTCTGGAGAGACCTGAAAATAGCTGTGCAGCAACACTCCCTGTCCAACCTGACAGAGCTTGAGAGGATCTGCAGAGAAGAATGGGAGAAACTCCCCAAATACAGGTGTAACAAGCTTGTACAGTCATACCCAAGAAGACTCGATGCTGTAATCGCTGCCAAAGGTGTTTCAACAAAGTTCTGAGTAAAGGGTCTGAATACTTATGTAAATGCGATATTTCCATTAATTTTTTTATAAATTAGCAAACATTTCTAAACCTGTATTTGCTTTGTCATTATGGGGTATTGTGTGTAGATTGATGGAGAAAAAAAAATAAGACTAACGTAACAAAATGTGGAAAAAGTAAAGTGTTCTGAATACAGCCATAAGATGTAAGTGGAGAGCAATGACAAATCTCAACCCTGGGATTGGACAGGTGGACACTCAGTCTTGTTGACATAGCCCCGGTCACCCAAGAAGACACTCACACAGCTAGCTCACATAAGTCAGGGCAGGGCATGGATTGGCAGCAGTTCAGGCGGTAAAGTTGTTACATCATACATGGCATTGCTTCCCTGACCGACAGCCGCTCCTTATAGCCTCAGGATCCCACACATTGGCGAATGTAAAGACTTACCGTAGTAGTTACAATCAGATAGTCTAGTTAGGTTGTTCAGTATCACTAAATAGGCTAAGCTGCCTGGTGGTGTGTGAGTACCCCTATCCATTAAAGCATAGTTGTCTACTAAACCACTATTTTATGTTAGGCTACACCAGGTGTCTTAAGTTCAATTAATTCACCTTGGTTAATCAGACATAAGCTCTAAACACGATATCGAAGGTTTGCGATCGTTTTCACAGACTTGTTTGCCTATACAGCACGAGCACTTGACTTCCACCCACAAGCGTGCGCCTCGTCACCGACTTGCTACATTGTCACAAATATGACGCACGCAAACTTCCTCCAGCTACAAAATAACTTTGTAACAAATGTAACAGCCTATTTAGGAAACGGACGCGAATCAGGTACCTCAAGATGAACCTACCTTCAATGAGCCGAAGTCAATACGACACAGTATGCTACTTCGCCCTGATGTCTCTTCACCGGTAGGCTACAAAAAGACAGCAAGCTGTTCTCGCTCTCGTTAGACCAGCAGAATAGTGAAAACCCCAGATTGAACTCCGTCTCTATGTGACCGGTCCTGTCAGAGGTTCCTCGTTACTGATCCCACAAGCAACTCCAATCTGGTGGCTGTAATTCTACAGTGAAGGTTTCTTCTCTCAAATGCAATAGGTTAACTCTCTCCACAGCCTTAGTAGCCTAGACTAATATTACATTATTTTACACGTTCTTTTTTTTTTTTAAGAGTAACGTTGTTTAGCAAATAGACTTCAAGTATACAACAGTCATAGTAAGACATAAAAAAAAATATGATTATATTATTCTGAGACACTCAGTATTTCAGTCCCCCGGTGAGTCGTGGAACAAATGTCAGCAATTTCCCCTCCCTCTTTCAAACACTCTACAGCCTTTATGCTGCGTTCGTAAACAATTGGGAAGGTGGTAATTACCAGTTGTGAAGTCGTAAATACAAGTTGGACGCATTCACATGCTTTGAACTTGTTGAGAAACGCCGATTGGCTAATAATCAACAAGCTGCATTAACCATAAACTAAAAGAACCGCTATCATCCTTGTAAAAGCAAAGGGAACCCTAAATGCCTGTGAAGCCTTAGCCTATGTATTTTAATGTAAATGTGTATACCCCTGTGTATAAAGTTTGTCTGTGTTATTTGGTATATTGTGTTATATTTGTTGTTAATATCAAAAAAGTAATGGTAAACAAATGATAGTGTTCAAAAACCATATTAATAGATTGCTTTTTATAAAAATGTTTTGTTGTTACATTAAATTGCCGAAGATTCTGTAATTTCCTTAGTAGGTGACAAGGTGACAACCGAGGGCATCACGTTGGAGAAGTCGGAGCGCAGAGATGATATGCGGCATTCAGGTGATAGTCGGAACTCGGACATTTCCGACTTAATAACTGGTTGTAGTTATACACGTGCCGCGTTCAACCAGTTAGCAAGTCAGACATTTCGGTGTTTCCTAGTTCCGACTAGCACGTGACCGCGGCAATAGACGAGTTTCCCATGAGTTGGAGGGGAGTTCAAGTGGATTTTTCCCAGTCGTATATGGTAAATACCACCTTCACACTTGGTTATGAATGCATCATTGATACCAGGAAGTTCTCGCGACCCATCCCACAGACTTAAGGAGTGATATCATTTGTTTTACATCATGCCGTCACTATTTTATTTTTAAACTGTTTTCAACAGGCGTAACCCATAATAGACTAGCATATGCAACGTTTGCATTTGATAGCCCTGTGTGAACCTAATTTTGCACTGTGAGAGCACACTTCCTTGCTTTGATTAGCATATTCAGTGTTTGCCTATATGGAATGTATGCCTATAGCTCCTACCCTAAGAACAAGGGTTGAGAGTGTCTGTAAATATTGTTGTACTGGTGAGAACATGCAGTTGAAAATGACCCTAAATGAGAAAAGAAAAACCGCCGACGGCTTTCAACTCACTTTCCATTCGCTGACTTTGTAGTAGTGTTCTTCTACCCTCTACTGTCAATAAACCTGTCACTACACCTTCTGGCCGCGTGCTGCCATGCATAGCATGTTTCTTGGAAAGGGTGTGGCCGCATGCGCGTTTTTCATCAGATCTGTGGCAGCGAATTCAACAATTTGTTATTGCTATAAATGTTATAAATGCTAATGTTATTCTAGTCTATTATACATATTATACTGTCATAGTAGGCTATAGGTCTGAGGCATGTACACTGTAACAAAAGTCCACTGTCAGCATTGCCTTATTATTGTCAGCATTTTTATTGGTGCCATATTACACATCCTCTTCCCATGTGAAGGTGACCTTTGCAGTTCAATTGCCTGCCTGTATGTGATAATGGACTGCAATATTACACCGCTGCCAGAGGAGGTAGTGATCGATTCAGTACTATAGCCCACCTCCCTATCAGTATCTCTCTCTCTCTCTCTCTCACTCACTCACTCACTCACTCACTCACTCACTCACTCACTCACACATACAAACACTCTCTCTCACACACACACACCACCCAGCTGTGCTAGCCCTCGTCCCTCTGCTTTAACCATGCTGGGAGGAAAGGTTGTATCCTGTTGACAAGGCCCTGTTCATTGGAAAGAGACTGTTCTCCAGGGAGTGTCTCTGTCTCTCACCACAGAATCTGTGTGAAACTGGAAGAGGGCATTGTTTAATTCTCGATAAGGAATTAGAAAATAGTGCATATGCCTACTCATTAACTCGCACACTACACGTGCCTTCAGTTCACAAGTCCACACACACACACACACACACACACACACACAATCAGAGGCACAGGAGGATGATGTGACCGTGGTGGAATGTTGGGATGCATGGGAAATGCATGTGCTGTTCCGAAATGTCTCTGTCTTTTCCTCACCTACATTCCATACCATTCCTGTCATTAGCCATTCCTGCTCACTGAATTAACATAAGGCTCAAACTAAACTTGATAAACTAAGATTGATCAGATAAAGTTAATAATGTCTCACTGGTTGTACACTATAGATCTCTATGTATTCTTAAGATCAAAGTTGGTTTGTGTACTAGTCCAACATTCCATTAACCTGCACTGCTTTCTATGGCACAGCCTGTTATTTCACCAAATGCTGTCTGATTTAAAGGCCCACACCCTGCATTCCTTAGATTGTGTGAACCGGAGACCCTGTCCCACCCCCTTTATCACCTCTCCCCATTCCATAGAGAAACATGTTACCCTTCTTTAAATTGATAATGTGTTATGTTAATATAGTTATTTAAGTGGCAATCAACCATTCAGTTGGTTTGGATTTTCTTATTGTTTATAATTAGTTTATTCAAATTACGCCCTCTATCTTGAAATGTAGTGCCTTTCCACCATCCATTTTTCTGTTGTATACCTTTTCTGAATCTGCATTTAGATTGGATTAACTTTTCACACCTCTTCCCACTCTCCATACACACTGCAGCAGCCAGCACATTATATGCCACATGTAACATTTTTCACTTGGCACTCTGCTGGACCAGTCAGTATGCATAATCAACATCAATGGCCTAGCACGTGTTTTCTGACTGCGGGCACTGACTGGAAAAATCTAATGAGGATGATATTGATTGCACTCTGTCAAGCCAACTATTTGGCACAAACAAATTTACTGTACATAGTCAAGTGAAAACCAGAGTGAGCGGCCAAGGTATACAACTTTTTTCCTATGCACAGTTAACCTCTAAAATTATGCATCAGCTCTACTCATCTGATCATGTTTCACATTCACACAGGCAAATCCTAGTCTGGTCCCAGATATGTTTGTGCTGTCTCGCCAAGGTTGGCAAAGTTAGCAAGACAGCACAAACAGATCTAGGACCAGGCTAGGGAAATCCTACTCTTGGATAGCTAGTTATTTAAAACGTATGAGGAGTGAGCAGGTTGAATGGATGGACTCACCTTTGTGCAGCTGTGGCAGTAGCTCTCTCCATTCTTCCCAGGGGACAAGATGATCTCACCTGTAGGGATCAACTGGATCCTCAGCTCCATCATGATCGCTCTCTTTCTTTCCTTCTCTCTTTCTCAATCCCTCTCTCTCTGTCCTCCTCTCTCTCTGTCCTCCGTCCACTTATTCGATCCTTCTGAAGGCGTAGCAATGAATTCACCCCTCGCACGTTTGTACAAATTCCTCCCCTTAACGTCGGTGAGAGGAATATGGCACTTTGTGCTACACTGTCAATATAAAAAAATAAAAGTCAAACTAAAGTAGAAAAAATGATTTTACTGGCAGCACATACAGTGATTTTTACATGTATGCTTCTTTTCTCAGTTATCTAACGAGGCCAAGACAGTCAAAGCACGTGGATGTTACCTGCTTCTGTGCAGAGTGCTCTAGTGCGAATTTCCCCTCAGCAGGCAAAGGATATGTATAGATAGTTACAGTGTCAGGCTCTCTTTCCACAGCCGGCCCAGCAGTATAATTGATGTCCCTGCACACCGGATCGCTGTGGAGCAATGCACTCTGGGTTGGCCCGGGTATCAGGGCTTCCTCCTGGACCCATGTATCCTGTCTCGGACGTTCCCGACGTTCACAGGGTAAACACCGGAGGAACCCACTCTGCTTCCCCATGTTTCCCCTGGATCTACAACTGGGAGGCACGCGTACACACCACATGCCTCCCCCACCTCTCCAAAAACAAATAAGGGACTTGTGCCTCTTGTGTTTCTAGTGTCTTCGGTTTCCTCTCCCCAAGGGGTACACTAATTAATGTTGACAGGCAGATGGTCAAAGGGATGTAGGCCAGGGGGTCATCATACAGAGGCTGGAAGCAGCGACATTGTGACCATATCTCTGTCTGTGGTGACAGAATGGCGTAAACACACACAGACACAGACAGATGACCCCGTTGATCTTTGCTGTGACACTGACTGCCCCCCCAAGGTGACCCCTCCCAAGGTTCCTGTTTGTTCCCTCGACCAGCATCCTCTCAGCATCCTCTCAGAGTCACACCCTTTAAAAGCTGCCCTCCCTGGACCACTGATGTCTAGGGATCTCAGCAATGCCACCACACAATGTTAATGATCAACACTGATATGGATTGAATATCAACGATAGACTGTGTTTTGCTGAGTCTGGAGTTACAGCATGGGTTTGGGTGTATGAGTGGCGAAGGAAAAGTGACTCTATATTGCTGTATGTTTTGGGTCATCAATATGGTCAGTCAGTGGTGGGATTTGTGGTGAGGGTGACTGAGAGATAAGTATAGAAACTGATTGTGGTTGTGTTGAATAGAGTTTTGGGCAAAGTGTGTGTGCTGTAGTGGGCTGTGGTCAGTGTCTCTTCTGTAACATCTACGTTTCTGTTCCTTCTCATCCTCCATCACAGTGTTCCCTGGATGTGTGTGTTCATCACAGCCTTGTGTACAGCCTTGTGAACATGCAGATATGTGTGTGAGAGCATGGCTGTTTGTACATGTGGTAGTAGTGGGTCCTTGCTGTGTATCTGGGGGGCTGCTGGGAGGGGAAGTGACAGTGACACACATCCTTTAGTCTTTGACACGCGCCCAAGGTATTCCTGATTGCTGGGCATCAACAGGAAACAGTGGTGTTGACGCAGCAAGGCCTCAGCCTGGGCTCAGCCTAACAGACTGTTATGGATGAGAAGAGAGAGCGAGAGAACACACAAAGACGGACCTGAAACATACTGGGAAGAACAAGAACTGTAACAGAAGGCAACCAGAACCAGAAATGGACATGAAAAAAGGTACATTTGGCAAAGCACCGACTGTAATGACCTTTTGTATTACCCTCTATGTAGCATGACTTTGCTTATGAATGATATGTAAAGCATTTACGTATTGTTTATGAAGACTTAATGCCCTATAAAGCCTTTATACGTTATAGTTCGTTTAAAGTGTGATCGTTAATAGTATACTTTTCTGAGACATTTTTCAAGTTCAAGGGTATAGTTTGTTGTTTACACTGATCACTGATAAGATATCTGTAAAGCACTTCGAGATATTAGCTGATGTAAGAAGGGCTATATAAAATAAAATTGATTGATTGATATGAGTTTCCAATTAAACAATACAGAAGATAGTTATTAATTAACAGAAGACAGGTTCAAGGTCCTTTGGCTGAAGGTTTATAAACACACTTTCTCTTTCTCAATGCTGTCCATCCCTCAACACACAAGGTGAAGGAGGCCCAACTGTCTCCCTCTCCCTCTCTCTCTCTCTCTCTCTCTCTCTCTCTCTCTCTCTCTCTCTCTCTCTCTCTCTCTCTCTCTCTCTCTCTCTCTCTCTCTCTCTCTCTCTCTCTCTCTCTCTCTCTCTCTCTCTCTCTCTCTCTCTCTCTCTCTCTATGCTGGTCTAAACTATCTTTCATGTCCTATCCGCTCACACTGGAAGGGTGAGCGGAAGGGTCACACTGGAAGGGTGATATGTGTGTGTGTCAGAACCTGCAGCTGGTGTTAGAGTAGTGTGTGTCAAGGTGAGCCAGGCGCAGTAGGAGCTCCTACACGAGGGGCCAGTGTTCCTGAACTAGGCGTGGACACAACTTGTCACTGACAGAGAAGTCTGTAAGGAAGTAGAGGGAATCGCATCCTGTTTGTGTGAGAGAGAGTCAGGGGCCAATCTGTGAGTAAAGGGCACGTGGCCATGGCAACGTGAAAGGGCAGGGAGTGGTAGGGCAGAGGTTCAAGAATATACTGTGTACTGAATTTAACTAACTGGGATAGGCTAGTGCTATCTCCCAGTGTTGACAGGAAATAGCCATGCCTATTTTTAACACTAAAAAGGAAATCTCTAATATCTCCATGCTGTTTGTTCCATCAGTCTGCTCAAAAGCAGTTATCAGCCTCCGACAACGCAGGATTCAGCAGGGCCGTTTCCACAGGAAAGCATGGGACGCCGATTAGGCTACCACTCAAGCACCAGCCCAAAGAACTGTCCTCACACTACAGCACAGACTTCACTCTTATTTCCCTAGAAATGTTCTGAACGTACTTGTCCAAAATAATTAGATTACACTGTATTTTGGTACTCTATTTTTATCTTTCTTACATTTCCCCTGCAGAAAGTTATATTTGCCATAAAACTTTGAATGGGGCCAGCACAGCCGCGAGCTGCCCAGTGACACAAGCCTACCAGACGAGCTAAACCACTTCTATGCTCGCTTCGAGGCAAGCAACACTGAAGCATGCATGAGAGCACCAGCTGTTCCGGATGACTATGTGATCACGCTCTCCGTAGCCGATGTGAGTAAGACTTTTAAGCAGGTCAACATTCACAAGGCCGCAGGGCCAGACGGATTACCAGGACGTGTACTCCGAGCATGTGCTGACCAACTGGCAAGTGTCTTCACTGACATTTTCAACATGTCCCTGACTGAGTCTGTAATACCAACATGTTTCAAGCAGACCACCATAGTCCCCGTGCCCAAGAACTCTAAGATAACCTGCCTAAATGACTACCGACCCGTAGCACTGACGTCTGTAGCCATGAAGTGCTTTGAAAGACTGGTCATGGCTCACATCAACAGCATAATCCCAGAAACCCTAGACCCACTCCAATTTGCATACCGCCCCAACAGATCCACAGATGATGCAATCTCTATCGCACTCCACACTGCCCTTTCCCACCTGGACAAGAGGAACACCTACGTGAGAATGCTATTCATTGACTACAGCTCAGCATTCAACACCATAGTGCCCTCTAAGCTCATCACTAATCTAAGGATCCTGGGACTAAACACCTCCCTCTGCAACTGGATCCTGGACTTCCTGACGGGCCGCCCCCAGGTGGTAAGGGTAGGTAACAACACATCTGCCACACTGATCCTCAACACGGGGGGCCCCTCAGGGGTGCGTGCTCAGTCCCCTCCTGTACTCTCTGTTCACCCATGACTGCATGGCCAGGCACGACTCCAACACCATCATTAAGTTTGCCGACGACACAACAGTGGTAGGCCTGATCACCGACAACGATGAGACAGCCTATAGGGAGGAGGTCAGAGATCTGGCCGTGTGGTGCCAGGACAACAACCTCTCCCTCAACGTGACCAAGACAAAGGAGATGATTGTGGACTACAGGAAAAAAAAGAGGACTGAGCACGCCCCCATTCTCATCGACGGGGCTGTAGTGGAACAGGTTGAGAGCTTCAAGTTCCTTGGTGTCCACATCACCAACGAACTATCATGGTCCAAACACACCAAGACAGTCGTGAAGAGGGCACGACAAAGCCTATTCCCCTCAGGAGACTAAAACGATTTGGCATGGGTCCTCAGATCCTCAAAAAATTCTACAGCTGCACCATCGAGAGCATCCTGACTGGTTGCATCACCGCCTGGTATGGCAACTGCTTGGCCTCTGACCGCAAGGCACTACAGAGGGTAGTGCGTACGGCCCAGTACATCACTGGGGCAAAGCTTCCTGCCATCCAGGACCTCTATACCAGGCGGTGTCAGAGGAAGGCCCTCAAAATTGTCAAAGACTCCAGCCACCCTAGTCATAGACTGTTCTCTCTGCTACCGCACGGCAAGCGGTACCGAGTGCCAAGTCTAGGTCCAAAAGACTTCTCAACAGCTTCTACCCCAAGCCATAAGACTCCTGAACAGCTAATCATGGCTACCCGGACTATTTGCACTGCCCCCCACCCCATCCTTTTTACGCTGCTGCTACTCTGTTAAGTATTTATGCATAGTCACTTTAACTCTACCCACATGTACATATTACCTCAACTACCTCAACTAGCCGGTGCCCCCGCACATTGACTCTGCAACGGTACCCCCCTGTATATATAGCCTCCCTACTGTCACTTTATTTTACTTCTGCTCTTTTTTTTCAACACTTTTTTTGTTGTTGTTTTATTCTTACTTTTTTTTGTTTAAAATAAATGCACTGTTGGTTAAGGGCTGTAAGTAAGCATTTCACTGTAATGTCTGCACCTGTTGTATTCGGAGCATGTGACCAATAAAATTTGATTTGATTTGATTTGATTTGAAACTCATGCAGATTAGAGCTAATCTTTTTATCTAGCTCTAGCAATTGCTGCCCTCTTGTGGTTTCAGATCAAAACAGCTTTATTCACAGGATGAGTCTTACAATGAATGTGAAATTAATTATGGTGTCATGTTAAATCTATTGTACACACAAATCTAAAGCCTCCACTGAAGTTAGGAGAATAAAAGCACCAGTTGAGACCAGAACCCACCAATGTATAGCTCAAGAAGACTACAAGCAACTAAGCAACTATAGGCCTAACCCAAACAGAGGTAGTAGCTAGGTGAATAGTCTCCATACACACTAGGTAAGCAACACATTACACACAGAAGAAAAAACATTGTTTCTAATGAGAAGGACTGAAGTATGAATGATGAGGAATCAAGAATTGTCAAATAAAAAAATTAAAAACACTTTTTGAAAAGGCATGTTTTAGGGCTGCAGTATACCAGGTAGAACAAATAATTACTTTTTGGCCCAATGCATAAGTGTTGCCAGCACTGAAGAGCCTAGTCTTTGAGTGTTCCTCTGCATCGTGAAAGGCAGATTGAAGGGAACAAGTGCAAAAAGGTGAGTGAAGTGCCTCTTTTAATCAGGCTCCATTGAAATGTGTTTTCTGTTTGCTCCATAGGAAATTAGAGGAATCACTCATGTATTGGCTATACACATCAGATACATAGACTGAGTGTACAAAACATTATGAACACCTTCTTAATATTGAGTTGCACTCTCTTTTGCCTTCAGATCAGCCTCAATTTGTCGGGCATGGACTCTACAAGGTGTCAAAAGCATTCCACAGGGATGCTGGCCCATGTTGACTCCAATGCCTCCCACAGTTGTGTCAAGTTGGCTGGATGTCCTTTGGGTGGTGGACCATTCTTGATGCGCCTGGCACCTACTACCATACCCCATTCAAAGGCACTTAAATATTATGTCTTGCCCATTCACCCTCTGAATGGTACACATACATAATCCATGTATCAATTGTTTCAAGGCTTAAAAATCCTTATTTAACCTGTCTCCCCCCCTCCCCTTAATCTACACTGATTTAAGTGGATTTAACAAGTGACATCAATAAGGGATCATAGCTTTCACCTGGATTCACCTGGTCAGTCTATGTCATGGAAAGAGCAGGTGTTCATAATGTTTGTACACTCAGTGTACAACATGTTTAATGATCAAATCAGTCTCCTATTTTACATGTCAACTATTATCTACAGCTGTCCTAGGTCAGATGGACAGATCTCAGGTGGAGAGGGGAGTGGGAAAGTGAAGAGGAAAATGAGGAAGAGGAAAACAACAGAGTGTGAGGAGAAGGAAAGTATTCCAACAGAACTCCTGCCTGTCAGTCCATTGAAATTTGACCCCCAGGTGAGGTCAGACATATTCCCAGCTTGGGATCATGATAATTACAAAATATTTCCACAAATGTCAGCTTTTCACAAATGTCATGCCTGTTTTCTATTTCTCACGATGCAATATACATACAGTCAACAGATCAGCTTTGATATCTAATCTCAAATATCTAATGTAGTTTTACCTGAGTTTCAGTGGAAGCAGCATCTGTATGTACACATCTTGTCCTCCAGGGGGTGCTAAAGGAGCTGCTCTTGCGTCACCCTGTAACCAGTGAGGAGGGAATAGGAGAGTCTGGACAGCATAAACACACAGTTGTATGAGCTGGAGAATGCTGTAAGACTGCCTTTTATACATTGAACACTAACTGAAGAGTTGGCACTGTCTTTAACACTGTTTTTAACAATCCTGACAATCATATTAATCCAATAACAGAGAGGTAAACACCAACCAAATGGAGGCGAGGGTGTGTCCATCCAAGAAGATTTGTCGCTTTGACCTGCCAATGGACTTCAGACTGCTGGAGAGTGGGTTGGATGGATTTGCCTCAGATCATTTCAGAATGTGAGAGCTGTCATTCATTCACTTGGTGGAAGTGACAAGATTTTGGAGGTCATTCTCTTGTGTCTTTCTCTGTGTCCCAGCCAGGCCTCTCTCCACAGGGCTATCTCCACAGAGCTATCTCCGCAGGCCTCTCTCCACAGGGTTATCTCCACAGGCCTTTCTCCACAGAGCTATCTCTGCAGGCCTCTCTCCACAGGGCTATCTCCACAGGCCTATCTCCACAGGCCTCTCTCCACATAGCTATCTCTGCAGGCCTCTCTCCACAGGGCTATCTCCACAGGCCTCTCTCCACAGGCCTATTTATTGCCTTACCTCCATAACTAACTACATTTGCACACACTGTATATAGATTTTTCTATTGTGTTATTGACTGTACGTTTTGTTTATCCCATGTGTAACTCTGTGTTGTTGTTGTTTTTATCGCACTGCTTTGCTTTATCTTGGCCAGGTCGCAGTTGTAAATGAGAACTTGTTCTCAGTTGTAAATGAGAACTTGTTCTCAACTGGCTTACCTGGTTAAATAAAGGTGAAATTAAAAAATTAATAAAAATACAAAAACAGGGCTATCTCCGCAGGACTATCTCCACAGGGCTATCTCCGCAGGTCTCTCTCCACAGGGCTAACTCCACGGGCCTCTCTCCACAGGGCTATCTCCACAGGGATATCTCCACAGGTTCTGTCGAGTGTGTAAGCGAAGAAGCAACCTCTACAGGAGAGTCTTTGAGAAGTTTGATAAGGACAGGGATGGACTGCTTTCTCTCAAGGTAAATCCAAATAAAATGGCATCATATAATGTGGTTTCCCCACCACAGTGGATGGCCTGAGAGGATCCCTCACAAGCAGGCGCCGACCCAGCAGAAACAATAGTTAGACTGGCTAGTTCATGGATGAAATGTGAGAATCTAAATCCATTTAAAATGTATAATCCTGTTACAAAATACAATGTGCAAAACAGCAGCTGTGGACAAATCTATATCAAATCACAATTTACAGACCATGTACAATGGGCCGTGTCTCTGTATTGCAGGAAATGGAATGTGGCATATGTGACCTATACATGGCTGATGTCACTGCTGGGCAGCTCCAGCGGCTGGTGGTATTGATTGACGCAGATGCAAAATCACACTTTGACTGTGTCATTCTGCACGACATGTGCCCGGTCTGAAAGATTATTTCACTCCGCGTTAGTGTAAGTCTTGTGATTGGCACATGATAACCAACTGTCAAATGACAAAATAAACACACCAGGTGCATTCATATGAATGACATGAACTTGTTCACTTTCACAGAGAATAAAGAAAAAATCAAGAAAAGACCAGCAAATATAAATCCTTATATTCTTGAAAGCTATCACTATTAAGTGTTAAATCAACACTTGAAATATCAACACTTAAAATTAAGTGTTTAAAATAAATATTAACACTGGAAATACATCTGTAATTTTGTTAGGAAAGAAGACATGGAGGAAAATGTTGAAAAGGACCGTTTAGAAGAGGCCGACTTCAGCTCACTGATGGGAAAGCTCTGCTACTACAACATTTCACCTCCAACGACTAAACTGCTGTTAATGATTTCAAGACTTACACGTGTTCAAACAAACCTAGACCAGCGCATCAAAGGGAAGTACTAGGCCCAGCGGTCTCATGTACCAGACTTGATAGGGCTTTCTTTATAGACACTGTGGCTGTTGAGACTAGGGCCCCTGTAAACTAGTTAGGGTCTTACAGTCACCTGTCATCTGAGTGTCACGGTGACAATTCATATAAATATTTGTAGGATTATTTGTCCCTTTTCATTTCAATAAACGTGTCAAAGCCAACATTCTTGTAATGTAGACCTACATATTACCCTGCCATACATGCTTAACTGGTATACAAGTAAAGCGGTTTATATGACAAGTGCTAGCAAATAAATGCAATCCATCATTACAACTGTTTTAACTTAATCTTCAACAAAAAGCTCTGATTAGAACTGTAGTGTAGGGCCAACCAACCATGAGCTCTGTGGTGGTGTTAGAAATTCCCTCGGCCATCTCCAACGTTCCTCCAGCGCTTCTCAAATGACAGTGACTTAACATGGCTCACCGAAAATAAATGGGCATACATCCAATAGGCAAGTATCCATTTCGTGAGTAATTTCTAACCACGTTTAAACACCCAAATCCATGGCTTTACTCCTATCATAAACATTCAGTAAAAGCTAAGTCAAAATCAAGAAGCATTAATTAATTGTTTGATGAAATCAACACCAACAGAATTTTTGGTATGTTTAATTTAGATTGTTTAATGTTAATTCCATGCTGTGCTTCAGTAAGAACAATAGGAGACGCTCTGTGGCTCCAGTCAGATATCCAGTAGTACAAATTAGCTTTAAGTTACACATAATGAAGCAAAAAAAAAAGGAAAGAAAAACATTAAGAGCAATATAAAGGAGGGGAAAGAGGCAGAAAAATAACTATTCATTAACTCATGCAGGCTTGAAATCATCTCTTTAGAACCCTGTCATCAATAGAAGCCCATCGAGAGCTGTCTTTTACTAAACGTGACAATGCTCCCTTAGATTTTTAAAACCGCTACCAGCCACCATCTGAAATCAGCAAGTATGCGCAATACAGTATTTCAGCACAAAGTACAATCCAAAACATTACAATAGAATCACTATGGTGTAAAAGTTAAGCATTTTGCTCCACATGGATATCAGGAATTTTACCAACTTCCTCTGAAAAACTAAGTTAACAAGAGCACTTTGCCCTTAAAAGGTTTAATGACTTGCATCTCATTCACTAACACAGAAATATTACAGCTCCCACAACTAATAGACATATCAGTAATAAAAGTTAATTTCTGTAATAACATTAAGAAAAAAAATTCTCAAAATACATCCAGCAACTGATAAAATATTGAGGAAAGAGCAAAAACTAATCAAAATGAAAACAAGACAATGAAAATAAAAATCAGAAATGCTTGTACCAAGTAAAATAAATTTATCCAGGGACTCTTTGCCTTTCCAAAATTGCATTTGTCGTTTCAATTAAGTGGTATTTATATTTGACTTGAATTAAAGGGCAAAAAATAAAAATAAAGATATAAAGAGAAGTGATTATCTCTAAGACCCTGGGGGTCAGAGAGCTGCTGAGAGCTGCTGTCACTTGGGCATGGTGGCTACTGTTGGGATTCAGGGGGTTTTCTCTTTGGGGGAGGGGAGAGTGTGTGGAGGCGGGGGTCTCAAGTTGGCTGTGATGTCTTACTGGGGCTCGTCCTCCACATCTTGCAGCGCCTCTTTGTTCTGTTCTTCACCTGCTTGAAAACAAGAGAAAACGGACGGTGAGGGCTGGGCTTTCAGGTTATGTACACGAGAGACAACCCTCAGTCTAGGTGATCAGACTCAGTGTCCAAACATCAAACATATTGAGATGCTGTGGAAGTATTGCATTACTCCATTGACAGTTTTAACCTCCAAAATTGCAGGTGGACAGGCCGAAGTGAGTCCAGCAGTGGTTTCATTCAGTGTGTCACAAACATCTTAGCACATGCAGTGAAACTTCAATCACTAACTACAACCTCGTAGAGTAGATCAAAAGAACTACTGTAGTGCTTCAATCAAATAAAAAGTACTCTCAAAGTAATTAAAATGCTTTAGAATGAAACGTCCTATATAGGCCCTACTTGACGACAACCTAATAGATTACTTCCGTTTATAATTGAGAAGCATTTTTTGATTTGTGAATTTCTCCTTAGCCTACTCATTCCATGATGTATAAGCCATCTAGCTAATACAGTAACATACAATCTTTAAATCCCTCCTGACAGATCTGCTCAAGACTCACCTATACCCAAGTATTATATTCCAACATAAGCCACTATATTGTCCTGGCCTTCCGTTGCTAGTGAGACAACTGTCTATTTGTATCATGCTACAGGACGCCAGGCAGACAGAATGACAGAGCAGAGCGATTATGGGACTGGATGTAGATAATGTCTCCCAGTCAAAGACAGACAGGATATCCCATATAGCCTCTCAACAACTGGTGCCATGCTGTTAGTCATCCAGTCTCCACAATACACAGCTCTTAGGATAGCTACGGAGATCCGGTACAGGTCAACAGGTCAGGCAGGCGACTACAGAGCATCAGACTCTACACACAAACACGTGTTCTAACTTGGTGAGACACTTGCAGCCCCACAGAGAAAGATAGTCACCTTGTACCTAAAGAGCTGCCCTTTACCTGGCCTAAAATGGTTCCAGCTGAAAGATGATACTCACACACCATTATCAAAAACCCAATAATCTGTCAGCTGTCCAAGACACATGGAAATCATAACATTAAAAAAGACAGTCACTTCTAACTAAATGCATTACTGATACACCAGCGACAAAAATAAAGTCAATATGTAGAAAGACGATTCATAAGACACAGTGTGTGAACATACAACTTTCCCCATAACACAAACCAATGGGTGAGTGGCATTGCAGTGAGTTAGTAGTGAAGGGAGACAGAACACAAAGGAGTCAAACCAAGGGCAGAAAACACTTACAACGTACAGATTATGGGAAATTAACAGCTGTTTTGTTCCTTTAGGACTCTACATAAACGGAAGGAGAGAGAGGAGAGGTGAGAGAGATGAGTCAGACAATAAGATGAAGGTTGAAGAAGCTACAGCTTTAGAGGACAGAGAGAGGGGAGAGAGGACCACTAAGCAATGCGGAAGGAACTGCAAGGTGAAAGACACAAGGTTAGGTTAGAGACGGATGGAGAAGGGAGACGTTAGAGTTAGCGTAATAATCCACATCAGCAGCTCTGAAAAGAGCCGAATAAGCAACAGCACACACCTCAAGGAGATCCAGTACTACACCTTTCTGGTAGGATAACATCCGTTTACAAACAAAATGTGCTAACTAAACAATTTGCAGAGGCAAACTGCTGTAATATTGTAAGTATACCTCAGACTGGAAGAAATTGAGGAATTGAGCATGCTATCAAAAAGCAATTTCCCCCTTAATATTATTACCAACTTCCTCCATGCATTCTAAAAGTCAAAGTGGGGGAGCTCTCACTGGTGCTTACCATCTCCCTGCATGTCTGAAGTCCATAGTGTCAGGTTGTCACGTAACAACTGCATGATAAGTGTGGAGTCCTTGTAACTTTCTTCACTCAACGTGTCCAGCTCTGCGATGGCATCATCGAATGCAGCCTTCGCCAACCTATAGTACAAACATTGGTCTTATGTAAAACTATAAGAGAAAGTCACCTTATTGAATCGTTTGAGCACATATGGTTCAAAATTAGACCTTTAAGTTAGAAGTCTATCAAGGGAGAGCCGTGCGAGGTACTTGCCTGCACGCGCGGTCGGGTGAATTGAGGATTTCATAGTAAAATACAGAGAAGTTAAGAGCGAGGCCTAGGCGAATGGGGTGTGTAGGTGGCAGTTCGATCATGGCGATGTCGCTAGCAGCTTTGTAGGCGACCAAACTGTTCTCTGCAGCCTCCTTCCTGTCGTTCCCAGTGGCAAACTCGGCCAGATACCTGTGGTAATCGCCTTTCCTGAGGGAAGAGCAAGAGGGAGAAGCATCAGTGGGTCATCGTGGTGTAAAAGACACAAAGGCTCACTGCAAACATGGGTCCATGTGAAAAACAACTATGTTCCTAACTCAGGGACGTGATCAGGACAACCTAAAAATCTAGGGGATAGGTCAGTTTAAATTATCAACAAATGGAGGATAAATGTCAGAAAAGCAGGAATTCCTGATTTATCAGGAGGAATCACAATCCCTGCTCTATGTGTTATTCTAGAGCCATTAGAGTTGTGGAATACTGTTCTAATCCGGTCATTAAAAAAACAGTAATAACCATCAAGAATCTATTCCCAAACAACACGTCAACAACAAGAGCAGAGGCTCGTACATTTTGTAGTAGAAGACCTTGGACTCTCCCGTGTTGGCAGCTGGAATAAGGTGCTTGTCCAGTACATCCAGGATGTCATTACAGATTGACTTCAGCTCGTTCTCAACCTGCAGGAGAAAACATAACTCAATGAATGACCAGCCACTGGCACAATGGTAGGCACAACAAGCAACACTCAACAATACACAAATGGTATCATTCAGGTGAATTAGCCTAAATTATTTGATACCATTCACAACTTTCTCCAGTAGAAACGCTACCATATCGCTTTAAGAGTGCTGCAGCTCAAATGCCTCTCCCATCATGTCAGATCTCTCTCGCACCAGTTCTATATGAATGCACTCAGAATGACTCATACTTCTGGGCTTACTCACCGTTTGCCTGTATTCCCGGATCATTTTCAATTTGTCTTCTCCACCCTTGTTTTCTTCCCTTTGTTCAATACTGCTTATTATCCTCCATGATGCTCTCCTCGCCCCAATTACATTTTTGTAGGCCACTGATAGTAGGTTTCGCTCCTCGACTGTTAGTTCCACATCCAACCCGGCCACTCTCTTCATGGACTCCACCATTTCTGTGGGGAGCAGAGAGGAAGTCATAAGTAATTGGGGCTGAAAGATCAGATACTAAATAAAACTATGGGACAAAGTTTGATGACTTCACAGAGATCTTTCTTTCCTTTTTCTTATGCTGAAATTACAGATTTTAATTTCTCAACATAACAATATAATCCCAATCATAGAAAGTCCTATTTACAATTGTCTCTGTCCCTAAACCTTGGCCTGTATTCACAACGAGTCTCAGAGTAGGCATGCTGATCTATGATCAAATTTGCCTAATCGATCATAATGAATATGATAAGGACAGGTGAGACCCGATCTTAGATCAGTATGCCTACTCTGATGTGCCTCATGAATACAGGTTTTTGATAATACAATCTTGGAAGGTAGTATCTGCTGCAACATTTAGGCTTAATTCAGTTATGCCGAGGCATTAATACTACACGACTACATCTATAACCCAGTGACAAGGTACATAATCATACCTTTCAGAAACCGATAGTTAAATCAGTGTCAAGAATGAGAGCGGCATGTCTGTGAAGAATCGCATTTGATTTGAGGGTGAAATAAATAATAATAATATGCCATTTAGCAGACGCTTTTATCCAAAGCGACTTACAGTCATGTGTCCATACATTTTTACATATGGGTGGTCCCGGGGATCGAACCCACTACCCTGGCGTTACAAGCGCCATGCTCTACCAATTGAGCTACAGAGGACCACAATAAAGCAGCTAAAGTGATTTTATTTCGGGTCTTATCAAAGTTGCATGTGGCCAGGGTTCCATAGTCAGACAGACATGATCATACCCTGTAATCAGACATCTAAAAACAGCTTCTACTTTGCCAATTGACAGGCACGTTAGTTAGTTTGCTAACTTAGTTAGCTATGTCAAAATTAACTATCATTGGGGTAGGTTTTGTTTCAGGTCAGTCTTCGATACGTCACACCCAGATATCGGGCTATGGCTAACGTCGTCGGACCACGAGAAGTTTAGTAAACAAGAGTAGGGTATTTGGCAGGCCAACAGATTTACATAGTTAGATTATAGCTAGTGCTGTAACATATGTTTACATTGGCTGACATTGTTTGGTTAAAGTAATCCCCACATAGCTAGCACAGCTAACGTTAGTTGGCTAACACGTTAACTACCACCCCCACTTGCTTGCTACCTAACGTTAGCTCTCGCACCATCAATAATCCGCCATTTTGTATCCTCTTTAAATTATCCATATCTTTAAACAAATCTGGACAGTTAAGTGGCTATCGTATTGGCTAATTAATGTTAGTTACACAGCTAGCTAGTTAAGCTAATGCGTTAGCTAATGTTAGCGCACTGACTTCACCGTCCTCGTTCGAGGCCCCCTGCAAGAGGGAGGAGGATGAGTGAGTTCAAGTGTTAGCTATGTTGGTAGCCACTAGCTAGCTAACGTTAGCTAGCTGATGAAAAAAACAGCGGCGAACATGTCCCTCCATCGAATAATACAATTGTGTCTCTTACCGTCATATCTCTCAGCCTGCTCGGCGAGTTTTGCCTGATATACTAAATCCTCCCGATCGCCCATTTTGTTTCGAGTGGCGAATAGTCTAGTTTAACTGACAAATTGATTTTTTTAAAGGCTCGACAGTAGCTGCTACTAGGTCAATCTGTCGGTGGTTCTTGGAAAATCAACGGATAGATCAGTGGCGTTTCCACCCCACCGGTTGTACTGGAGTAAAAAAAAAAATGGCGAAAATCTAAATCCGGGAACCTTTCACACCACACATGCATCACCCCCCACTGACGATCACCCCTTCCTCAGAAAACCCCCTCCCATTTTTTTTCACGGCATGGCAACCAGTGACTAGGGATGCCAGACATTTACATGTTCACCCACTGTACCATTATCATGATAAGCATTATCACATAAACTTTTTTTTATTTTTAAAGCTTGATAAGGCTTTCTCGATCTTTCGTCTTAACAAGAACACGTGAAACAGGCTGGCTGTGACATCTTTAACAAATCTGGGACCACGTTTTGGTAGACAGGCCTGCAATAATAATAATCAGCTGTCTGGATATTTAAATACAAATAAACACCCAAGTAGGCCAACTGGCTTTTTGTAGGTCTATGTTGTTATGTATGACAAGTGAGACAAATTATGAATGAAAAAAGGCAGTGTGTTTGATCTCATAAATTTATAACAATCCACAAGATTGATTGGGTACAGTATTTTCATTAGCCAACCCTTTGCCTTTATTTACTATGTATATCTTAACACATTACATGCTACAGAAAATAAAAGGTAATTTCAATTGTCTTTAAAGAATATAGTGTTATAATACAATTTCCATTTGCGGATGCCAACCAAGCCCCCTTATGAAAGGTCATGACTTACACAGGGTTACAAAAATACAATACTTTAAAATATTTATAGGCATGACTGACAAAACAAAATCATGAAAATAAGGAGAGATTACATAAACAACAGGCATGCATTGAGAGAATGAATGAAAAAGCAGACATGATTTAACAGATGTTAATACTGGAGTAACTGATTACAAAGAAACTAACTGTAATTAGTTAAATTACCAGATAAAATATTGTAACCAGATTACAGATACTTTTGAAAAACTAGATGAGTTTAAGTTTAAGTTTGTTCCACCTGAGCAAGTCTGACCACTATGATGACACACCAAATGTGTTTGATGGTTCCTTTTTGTCTTATTCTAATGCTTATAAAAAGGGGAAAGTAATCCAAAAGTAACTGAAAGTAATCCGATTATAGTTTGGATAATCCAAAAGTTAATACTGATTACAATGACAGGTAACTAGTAACTAACTGATTACATTTAGAAAGTAACCTACCCAACCTTGCCCTAAACATAGATTGTGGCATAAATTGTCTATAAAACAGTTTGTCAGGTGGTCCGAAAGCTACAATTATACAGAGAAATGGTACAAGTTTGAAGGCAACGGGAAAACCCCTGTGGTTTGAGGACAATCCAATCGTCAAAAGGTTATATATTCTATTCCTCTGGACTTTGCAGAATCTACTACCCAGAACCTACATCTAAGGACAGTACATTGTGTATTTTTGATGAGGTACTACATGATTGGAGTTTAACTCGTATTACCATACTCATTTCTGAAGTCTTCACACCCTGACAATGCATGCGTTTTGATTTTTCACAGCTGCTTCATAAATTTGGGGCTAAATTACCTTAGCTTATTAAAAAAAAGCCACCACGAGGTCTGCCACAGACAATGAACACACAGCAGAAATGACATATTAGAACAATAAAGAAAAGACAAGAAAAGTAATTGAAAGGGAGGGGTCTGAACTGACAAGTAATTGTAAATAATAACTGATTAAAGTGCATTCTGAAAGAACTAAAACAAATTTCACCTCCAGCATCCTCAACACAGACTACTGTATTGATAAAAGTGGCAGACTAAGAGGCAGACTAGCACTTTGGTTCACCAAGCACCTCTCTGCCTAATGCTGTTGCAGTGCACCCTAGTGGCCAGTTCTACTGAGGACGAGGTAACCCATTTCTCAAGTCACCTCTGCCTAAATCTACGGGAAACCACTCTAGGAGGTGAAGTTATCCAAGTCAATTTCAGGGGCACATTCAGTGGGGTGCAAAGTGTAAGAATGGTCAGATACAGGTTTAATTTATAGTGGAACAGACATACGAATCTGCTGTGTACAGTGAACTACTTATATCTGTAACATTTGTGATGCTGTGCCAGGGTGATCCTATCGTGTAGAAAACTTTGTCAGTTTTCTACATGATAGGAATGGAAAGATGATTGTCATGTGTCAACAGGTGGACTGAACTGTGATCTCTTATCAACAGAGAACACCTATTAAAAGTAGACAACCTTAGTAATAGTATGGTGGTTTGTGGATGCATGCAAATGAAAGGTTTTTTTCTTGCTCCATTACACTAATGAATACAGACAGACATCAATTCTCAAAATATAGTGGATGACAGGAATCTAGAACAGAAAAGTGAGAACACTCAGTGTCAATGCACTGCCTTTACTTTGTAACCAAAGTGTATAGGATAACAAGTACTACAGTAATCAGTTTTAAATCTGACAGCCTGCAAGGAGAAAGCCAATTTAAATTAACATTGAGCTTACGTCATACGAAAATGTCCTTTTAACAGTCGATCCTTGGCTATGGTATTATATGATATGGCAGAACATTTGCGCGACCCTAGCAGATCATACACAAGTCATATCCACTGTTTAGAACAAGGTGAAAAAGTGAACAGCTGTGTGTAAACAATAATAATATATGTTTTAGTGATTCGGAGTAGGAGCGGAGCAGACAAAGGCTTGTCAAAGAGCACAGACAAGCAACGCAAGACAGACACAAACAAATAAGACAGAGGGTTAGCGCCTGACAATACCATAAGCACACAACATAGCCTACACATTTGATGAGATCTCCGCAATAGTGGTGGACTGGCAATGTTACTTCTCAGAAAAACTATGCAGAAAAACGAGGCAAAAAAGAAACATGATTTTAGCATGTAATGGTTATCAACAATTTCATAATAATATGTTTTTTTCTTTCAAAAGACTACTAGTTACTTGGTCGTGGATTTGTAGTGAGGATGATAGTTGTGTGTACAATGTAGTGTTATCCTAACGGCTCTCCTCGACAGCCAGAGAAAGTGTTTCTCCATGGATCTCTGTGTGTACCATCCCAGTCCAGCATTTCTATCTTTCCCTCTCCCTCTCTCTGAATGGCTGTCCACACACTCCCCCTCTTCCTCTTGGTAATACACAGCCACTGTCCTCATCCCAGCAGACAAGGCTTGAGTCTTTCTTCTTTAGAAGGGGAATGTGTGTGGGTGCGTGTGTGTTTTGATAGAGCTGACCATGGTGCTGAAGTGGTATAAATACTGGTGGTGTGAGTGAAGATGACACAGTGTAATGATTATCTAACGGGGCCAACTGAGTAAGAGGAAGTGGTGTGTATGTGTGTGGCCATGAGGAGGCTGCTGATTGGCACAGGGGCGATGGTGGCAGGAGAGGGAGTGAGTGTGTGTGTCTAAGGGCAGAGTAAGGGATGGGAGGAGCCCAAGGAGCCCAGTGTCCACTCTCAGCTCGCATCGTCCTCAGGGTTGTTATGGTCCAGCAGCTTAACGTGGGTGAAGGGGAAGTGGCCGCTCTTGCCCTTGCACTCGCCCTCCCACTGGCCGTTCACGTTGATCTTTGTCACCTTCACCATGTCGCCCACCTGCAGGAGGAGGAGGATTCGTCAAACAGACAGACCTGGCTCATGTTCATTAGGGCACGCTACGGAAAACATTTCAAAACGCTTTTCAACGGAACACAAAAATGTGCTTTTCTTACTGGACAAGTCCAGGGAGACGCTCCCCGTTTCAGTCCGTTTGGTGCCCAATGAACACTGTTTTCACGCTGTAATGACCTTGTTGTAGTAGTTGCAGCAAAATAGAAACTTTGTGTCTATGTATCGCAGCGGTTCATTTGGCCTTGCACACACAAATCACAGTGCAACTAACACAAACCAGTCCTGCAGAGGTCCATTTGCTGGTTCACCCTGTAGGCCTCTTCATTACAGGTGGACCATTCTTCTAAAGAGAGTGAAGTACTCTCATCTACTAAGATGTGACCAGGAAGTGTGTGCAGGGGGCTAATCATTAAACCTATATCCTCCTGAGTCATACACTGGCAAACACCTTTATGGAGGGTAAATATCCTGTTGGTGCGCAGTGCTGACTGACTCTTGGGTGGATAGAAAATATAAACTGTCTGGGACCCAAAAGTATATAAGAGTTAGGTTCAATTTTCACACGAGTCTTTGACATTACTTGTTGTCCTTGTAAGCATGTAGCCTAACACTTTAGTATTTCAAAAGAGAGGCAAAACAGACTACTTCCAGCCTGTAGCTGATTCCGTCGAGACAGAAAGAAGGTCAGAAAGTGAACATCATGTATCTGTTTCAGTGTTACTGTTCCTTCTCTCCCTTCACCTCCCCTCTCTCCAAGCAGGTTAGAAAAAGAGAGAGGGGGGGAAGCTGAGACTGAGACCGCTGGCTTGTTGCCCAGAGGCTGCTCTGGCTCAGAGTAATGTCCTCATAGAAATGAAAGGAAATGTTCCTCTACACAAAGTATTTCCTTCCCACAACAACCTCGGCTTTGGAAGCCCTCTTTCCCCTTCCGGACAGTTAGTTAAGACAGTCAGGGAGGGAGCCTCTGGCAGCATTCTCTAATGAGCTTTACAGCAGTTGGCCATTGAGTTCAGACTGACTGACCACCACCCTGCATGCACTTGGTCATTTTCATTAGGGCACACCCATAGCAAAACATTTTGCAGTGGAATACGAAAATAAGCATTGCTTATTGGACAAGATTAGGAAAGTCCCTCCCCGTTTCAGTCCATTTTCTTCTGTTTGGTGACTAATGGACACGACCCAGACTACCTTGTTTAACAAGCCTAGCGTCTGGGACACTGAGGGGCATGCGACTGGTTAAGAAACTGAGGAGGAAGTCACAGACAACAAGTCACAGAGGCCACATACCAACTCCTTCATTCCTTCCAGCAGTGAGCGGAAATGGAAGACATAACTTGGAATGACCCACTGGGAGGGAACATAGGGATAACTTGGAATGACCCACTGGGAGGGAACATAGGGATAACTTGGAATGACCCACTGGGAGGGAACATAGGGACTTCTCCAGATTATGACTTTACAACAGATCAAACCAGTCCCAGTAGTGAGGATTACCGATTAGACACTGATATTGGCATTTCAACTATGACGGTACAGACGACCACCATTCAGAAATGTAATCAATTCAATATAATTCTAAATCATTATTATTTTTTAAATTTATTTTTTAAAGGCAGATTTAAAAAGTGATTTGATTCTCTGACCTCATAATCTTGACATAATGCCAAATAAAATATATGTTGTACAAGACCAGTAATGAATAGCCTCATTTTAGCCTCATTGCACTGAAGGCTGTGGACAAAGGAAAAGCCATGACAACATGAGGAGGATCAAATAATCTGAGAGAGGGATGATGAATAAAGGGAAAGAGGAGATGACAGAACAAGAGAGCACAGCTAGGTAGGTACCTCTAAGGCAAGGGCGGTCTTGTCGTAGGCGTTGGGCACCCTCTTCTGGATGGCCCTGGCAAAGACGGGTCCGTTCTGCAGGTTGGGCAGAGGTGTGGGCTGGGCATACTGGCTCGGGTCAAGCAGAGGAGGGCCCTGAACACTGGAGCCGTCTACCGAGCCCACCCCACCGGGACCCCCTGTTGGGCCCCCTGAGGTGGGAGAGGCCGGTCGGTACTTCTCCACGTAGGGCACAGGGATCATCCCGGCACGCCCCTCTAAATTCTGGGCTTTCCACCACTGCTCCTCAGGCTTCTCCCGAACCCGTAGGATGTCGCCCTTTCTGAAAGGCAGGTCTTCATCGTCGTTGCCTGGGAAATCGAAGAGGGCACGGACAAACTCGCCTTCCAGCCGCTGCGGCGGGCCTCCGGCAGCTGTGTTGACGCTGACGAATGAAGGGTGTTTGGCCTTGTTGAAGGGCTCTATCAGAGTGGTGGTGTCCAGGTAGTGGATCTTGTAAAACTCCAGCAGGGAATGGAGGGTGTCAAACTCCTGGTCCCCTATGCGGAACCGTGGAGGTGCCAGGCCTGGGAGAGGAGGGTGGGAAAAGAGGGATGAGTAGAAAAGAAGGAAAAAACAGCAGAAACCATTTCACTGGCCAATAATTAGCATGTGAATGACCACATTTCTGGCCCATTGAAAGGCAGTGGACTACATATTTGATGTCTGGTTAATCCAAATGTCACTGTTTGGTTGATTAACATTAGCATGTGAATGACCACATTTCTGGCCCATTGAAAGGCAGTGGACTACATATTTGATGTCTGGTTAATCCAAATGTCACTGTTTGGTTGATTCACTTGTAGGAAGTTAATCTTAAATTATTTTCCAAAGAAACGTGGAGTGGCTTGTTGGATGAATCTTTTATCATCCTGTTACATTGAATTCATACACGAACGGATACCCTGGTGGCTCCTTTATTCTGCAGCCCCAAACCATGTCTCGCTTACCTGAGCCAGACTGCCGGTTGTTGCTGATGCTGTTGATTATGTAATGAGAGACTTTGGAATTCTCTGAAATGGACAGCACGTAGTCGCCAGGGCTGGTAATAGAGTCTCTCACCAAAAACACTCCGTGTCTCTGTCCTTGTAAAAGTGAAACTGCCTCCTGTCTACTTAATCTTCCCCAGTACCAACTTGCACGGTCCTCTGCGTCAAAATGTCCAGCCATGACTCCCACTCCAAAGCCGAGGCTTCACGGGCCTTCCCTTTGCCTCCCCTTATCCACAACCAGCATTCAACTCATACAAAAACTTTAGCGCGTAGAACACGTTTGGAAAATAGGCGAAATCCGCAACTTGCCTATGCCCATCAATTCCACAAAATCCACAAACTGGTCCTCCACCAAAACGTGTCTGATCGCCAGATTAAAATGATATGTCGATTATAACTGACCCAACCCAGTTGTAAAACAATACCATTTTGAATCAAATCTTGTAACTTGTCACAAGTAACTTCAAAAAATGAAATGGCGGATCCGGGGAAACAAAACTCACCCCATTAGCCGGATATTACGTATTTTATGAATTACGTAGAAACGTGTCAGATGAGGGTGTCCATGTTGATAAGGTCAAACATTACTTTATTTATGACAGGATATGAGATAATAATAATAATAATAATAATAAGAGTACACATTGTATAAATTAATCTAACCCATGGATTATCTAAATTGTGGTCTATTTGATGGCCAATAAATCAAAAAGATTATGTGGTTTAGGCCTAAAAGCCACTGATTTCTGCAATTATGCCAGACAACATTTATTTATTTGACCTTTATTTATACAGGTAAGTCAATTAAGAACAAATTATTATTTACAATGACGACGTGTCAGCACATATAACACACAAATATCATACAAACACACACAATATCATACAAACAACAGTAAAAATACACATAATGCACAGTCAGTAAAACATTCAGCAATAGGCAGCATTTAAGAGGCAGGGGGGAAACACATGCAGTTATAAGTTAAAGCTGCAATATGTAACTTTTTGGGCGACCCAACCAAATTCACATAGAAATGTGAATTATAGATATGTCATTCAAATTGAAAACAAGTCTAAGAAGCAGTGGAGATGTTGTTTTATTATTTATTATTTATTTTTATTTTTATTCATTTAGCAGACGCTCTTATCCAGAGCGACTTACAGTTAGTGAGTGCATACATTTTCATACACTTGCCCTGCCAACGTTGTTCTTCTCAGACCATTTTGAAATTATATTTCAAAATTGTAGGTATATGATCACACTGGTAATAGATAATTTGTTGTATTACTTGTGAAGCACAGAGAGCATAGTAATTTGCTGTTCTTATTTTACTGGACTGATGGCCTGCATCTGATGGTCAGTCTGAGGGGAGGGAGCAATGATCAACAACCAACTTGACAGAGCTTGTAGAATTTCATCTAATAATAATGTGCACATTTTGTACAATCCAGGTGTGCAAAGCTCTTAGAGACTTATCCAGAAAGACTCACAGCTGTAATCGCTGCCAAAGGTCATTCTAACATGTATTGACTCAGGGGGTTGAATACTTACCTAATCAAGATGTATTGTTTTTATTTTTTATGATCTATGTGGCTATTTCTATGCTTCATGTGCTTAAGTTTCATGTTTGTGTCTTTTACTTTTGGTTTTGTACACCAGTTTCAAACAGCTGAAAATGCAATATTTTTGGTTTTGGAAAATATATTTCACAGCGGTTTAGATGGTACAATGATTCTCTACACTATACTTGGTTGTTTTGTCACATTAACTGAAATTAGGCAAACTATTAGAATTTTAGCAACCAGGAAATGGCAGAGCGATTTCTGCATAGTGCACCTTTAAATTCTCAGACAGTTAGGGTTAGTGTTTTTTAAAGTACCAATGGACACAAAAGAGCTTAGTTTCAGTGTTTTTTGAAGGATGGTCCTGTCTCTAGCAGCGGAGAATTGAAAATCTGTTTCACCAAAGATACTGAGTGACTTGAGGATTGCCAGGTTTATGTAATTGCTGGATCTCAGGTTGCTGTTGGTGGTGGGGAGTCTTAGTAGTGAGCTGAGATAAAGGTCTTGCCGAGGAGGGATTTGTATATGAATGTGAGCCTGTAGGGATTAATATGTCACAGTGATGGGTTTTGTTAAAACGGCCAGCTTCAGTAAGCTGTTCTAGCACATTCTACTGGTGTTTTTTTGTCAGGCAGCTCAGCCCCCATTCAGAAGGTCCTAAACTTATTTGAGTTCTTATTGGTCAAGGTCACGCCAATTATTATTATGTTAGCCTATTAACAGACTAGATTCCTGGGACATTCAGTGCAAGACCCCAGCACGGACAGGGCAGATGTCAGAAACGTGCCTTTCTGTCCATTACAACCACTTAAACTGGAATACTGCCTCCTCGTTGTTCTAACCCGACAGTAGTGGTTACTACCGGCCTAAAACCAGCACCTACGTTTTTTCTCCTATTTGAATGGTCCTTAGATTCTACAACCTACCCATATTGTTCATGGTCTTTTGTGCCGAATCCAGTAACTGCTATAACCCAAGGATGGCAGTTAACAGACAAGATCCTCCACAAGATGTGGTCTGTCTGCGCCGACCAGTTCACCTGTCACAATATCTTGATAATTACGGCGATGGCTACGAGTCAAGGTACAGACCACCACACATAACAACCCACCACTCCTACTAGGGAGAACAGCTAGAGGGTTTTCTTGAGCACTTGAGACGGGATATACTGCAGTCCCCTTCAACGACTCATCACCGGTCCAAGTCACCACCCAGGCTGACCAGCAGAATAGAGGACAGAGCCTCAGCCTTTTTATCGGTGGCTAATTCACCGGGTTCACACCTCAGGCTAACCTCAACCAGAGATCGTCAAGATCAGCGTCAAATCTCGACCAGAGATCACCGGGATCAGCGTCAACCTGAGCGTGGACCGCTAGTGACAACCGGAGAGGACTCACTGCGTTTACACATCCAGAATGACGAGATTGATTCCCTCACAGCGGTGCTACAGCTTTCCATCACCATCTCCAGTGAAAGAGGTTCTGCCGACCCCTGTTCTTGACCCAAGATCAATTCTCTCCTCCCTGCCTGTTCGTGAGCAGGAAGACCTACATCCTTCTCCAGAGGCAGAGGAGCTACCTGACCTCACTCTGGGGGTGTACCATACAACTGTTCTCCAGCTGACTCCCGCTGTGATGTCCCTCACGGTGGTTCCAGTGCCTTCTCCAGGATTGGAAGAGCTGCCAGAGCTCACCTTGTTGGAGAACCCTACTCCTACTCCAGCCGACACTTCACAATGTCAGTTGGTCCATAATACGGGAGCCCTGCCACTCAGACCTCTCTGGTCCCTGTCTGGTGGGATCCGCCTAGTCCCACCTGTGACGTTCAGCCTGCTGCTGTCCAAATACATTTCCTTGCTCCTCCCTGGGAGCCTCCTCCAGTCTCTGCTGCAGTGGCTCGGTCCATGTCTGCTGTCCAGGCCCTGTCAGCCCCTGCTTGGTGGGACCTGCCTATCCCAGGCTTGGAGTTCATGCTAGCCCTTCTGAACGTCCCTGTGGGGGACCCTCCTGATATTCCAGTGGCGGACTCTCCTGATCGAGGTGTCCAGTGTCCAGTCATAGGAGACACCTCACCCTGTTCCCTACTAGGTTCTCAGTCTATACCCCTATAGCTCCAGTAGGCCCAGAGCATCTTAGCCCTCAGTGCCCTGATCACCTAGTGCCTCCTCGTTGTTCTAACCCGGCAGTCTGTAGTGGTTACTACCGGCCTAAAACCAGCACTTAAGTTTTTCCCCCTTATTTTAATGGTCCTTTGATTCTACAACCTACCCATATTTTTCAGGTTTGGAATGGGGCACTAGTGACAAAGCGTATGGCAGAGTGGTAAAGTACGTCCAGTTTATTGAGGGCAGACTTTGGGGCCATCCTGAAGATGGCATCCCCATAATCCAGCATGTCATTTAGACCAGGGTGTGTTTAGAAGTGTGTGAATGAAGATTTGTTCCGGAAGAGAAAGTCTATTCTGAATTTGACCTTTGCTTGAAGATTATTGGTGTGTGTGGAATTATAGTGCCGTGTCCAGCCAGATACCCAGGGATTTGTATGAACTGACAAATTCCAGGGCAGACCCATCTAGTGAGGTTAATTGGCTCTAAAACGTTTTTTTTTTTACTTTTGCGTCTCAATCACTGAGGTTATGGGCTTGTTTGAGTGGTAAGGCTGAAGCAACCGACTGCAGACGAAAGTCGAGGAGTGGAGTCAGGGGACACTGATGTGGTTTTCCAACAGTAAGGCTCAGTGTAACATGGCAGTGTTGCCATTGTTTATAAAAGTATTTCTTTGTAATGTCGAAATAAACATGTCTCCAACCCCCATATCACACACTCTCAAACTGTAGCCTAAATACAGCATATGTCTGAACATTGTACAGTCGTGGTCAAAAGTTTTGAGAATGACACAAATATTAATTTTCATAAAGTCTGCTGCCTCAGTTTTTATGATGGAAATGTGCATATACTCCAGAATGTTATGAAGAGTGATCAGATGAATTGCAATTAATTGCAAAGTCCCGCTTTGCCATGAAAATGAACTTAATCCCCCCAAAACATTTCCACTGCATTTCAGCCCTGCCACAAAAGGACCAGCTGACATCATGTCAGTGATTCTCTCGTTAACACAGGTGAGAGTGTTGACGAGGGCAAGGCTGGAGATCACTCTCTCATGCTGAATGAGTTAGAATAACAGACTGGAAGCTTTAAAAAGGAGGGTGGTGCTTGAAATCATTGTTCTTCCTCTGTTAACCATGGTTACCTGCAAGGAAACACGTGCCGTCATCATTGATTTGCACAAAAAGGGCTTCACAGGCAAGGATATTGCTGCTAGTAAGATTGCACCTAAATCAACCATTTATCAGATCATCAAGAACTTCAAGGAGAGAGGTTCAATTGTTGTGAAGAAGGCATCAGGGCGCACAAGAAAGTCCAGCAAGCGCCAGAACCGTCTCCTAAAGTTGATTCAGCTGCGGGTTCGGGGCACCACCAGTGCAGAGCTTGCTCAGGAATGGCAGCAGGCAGGTGTGAGTGCATCTGCACGCACAGTGAGGCGAAGACTTTTGGAGGATGGCCTGGTGTCAAGAAGGGCAGTGAGGAAGCCACTTCTCTCCAGGAAAAACATCAGGGACAGACTGATATTCTGCAAAAGGTACAGGGATTGGACTGCTGAGGACTGGGGTAAAGTCATTTTCTCTGATGAATCCCCTTTCCGATTGTTTGGGGCATCCAGAAAAAAGCTTGTCCGGAGAAGACAAGGTGAGCGCTACCATCAGTCCTGTGTCATGCCAACAGTAAAGCATCCTGAGACCATTATTGTGTGGGGTTGCTTCTCAGCCAAGGGAGTGGGCTCACTCACAATTTTGCCGAAGAACACAGCCATGAATAAAGAATGGTACCAACACATCCTCCGAGAGCAACTTCTCCCAACCATCCAAGAACAGTTTGGTGACGAACAATGCCTTTTCCAGCATGATGGAGCACCTTGCCATAAGGCAAAAGTGATAACTAAGTGGCTCGGGGAACAAAACATCGAAATGTTGGGTCCATGGCCAGGAAACTCCCCAGACCTTAATCCCATTGAGAACTTGTGGTCAATCCTCAAGAGGCGGGTGGACAAACAAAAACCCACAAATTCGGACAAACTCCAAGCATTGATTATGCAAGAATGGGCTGCCATCAGTCAAGATGTGGCCCAGAAGTTAATTGACAGCATGCCAGGGTCGGATTACAGAGGTCTTGAAAAAAAAGGGTCAACACTGCAAATTTTGACTCTTTGCATAAACTTAATGTAATTGTCAATAAAAACCTTTGACACTTATGGAATGCTTGTAATTATACTTCAGTATACCATACTAACATCTGACAAAAATATCTAAAAACACTGAAGCAGCAAATTTTGTGAAGACCAATACTTGTGTCATTCTCAAAACTTTTGACCACGACTGTACTATCAATTGGTGAGAGAGAGCCTCAAATATCACAAATTAATTTGTACATATCCACTGTATACATGAATGCGCAAAGTTTGTTCCTGTTTCAGTCACGTCTTTGGTCACGTCCGCGTGGGTCAAACACCCTAAAGATTGGTTGACAATAGAGCCTTCCACAATGCAGGTGATGGCTCAGTTGGTAGAGAATGGCACTTGCAACACCAGGGTTGTTGTGGGTTCAAATGACTGAAATGTAATGGCTGCAAGTTGCAGCTGGGGATGAGCAAATGCAGAAAATTGCAGTTGACTGAAGTTGAAACATCATGACCTTTGATCACATGGTTGTAGTAAAGTTAATGTAGGCGCAAGTCAGACAGTTTTGTATCCCCATAATGCATCACACTTTGAAAGGCGTTGGTCACTGACTCGACAAAAGTGATCAGCTCGAATGAGCCCATAAAGAACTGGAGACTGCGTCCGAGATGTCCGACCTTTGTTTTCAACGTAATCTACTCACGTTCGCATATGCCGATTCATGGACCGTCTATATCCGGGTTGCATCCGATTTACACGGCCCAACTTCACATGCTCACTAGCACTCAGTGCGCACAGGATCATCACGTAATCCAAAAACATGGCAGACATTGGATGAAAATCAAATGTTAATGGCCGTGTTCGAGAGCATCAAAACCATGATGTATCATGGGTAAACTGTGACTGACTGATTTGCAAATAATAATGAGTCGTTATTTATGATGCAAGGTGATTTGTAGATCAGTCAGTTGTTGCCAGTCGCTTGCACTGTCGGCTGCAATGTCGAACAAGGCCTCTATCTTCGGCTTTGAGTTATGGAAAAAGCCATTGGCATAGGGGACAATTATTTGAATAATTCAAAGGATGTCTTGTGCCCAAAGATGATGACTAAAGTGTCTTATTAAGAATTTTCAAATCTGACTTCTCTATGTGGCCGTCTATGGACATTTTATTTCTGGGCCGGGCGTCAGTTAAACTGTAGTACCGAAGCAAGTCTATAGAAGCAGTCGAAACCTTCTAGACCGGAACTCTGGCCCCCTTCGTCTCAATTGACTGTATTCATTTAAAAGGGGGCTGAACTTCCTGATTTGGCTTGGCCATTAAGAAAGACAGCGGCCATGGTAAAGAAACGAGAGTTGTCTTGGGGGCGGGGTGGTCTTGTGTCTTGAAGTCGCCTAGGCTAGCTAGTGCTAGCCAACTTCTTTTACCAATTAGCTTCAACCAGTTGGTGTGCCTATCTTTGGGGGTAATTAGGGAACGTCAATAAATTACATAATGTAAATGGGACAATATTTTCATGTTGCATATATTTTAGTTGTCTCATTAAATGTTTTCAATATTTGTATATTAATTTCTACAATTTATAGTTGGTTTTAGGTTTTTAAGTCATTGGAATTTGGAGGTATTGACATTTTAAAATATTGTCCAATGTACATTGTGTAATTTACTGATGGTCCCTAACTAGCCCCATAGGGATATCATCAAATGTCAAACCAAATTGACCATGGGCATTACGATCGGGTCACGTGCAGAGCTAGAACAAACTACACTAGAATAAATGTTTCTGACTCATATCGATGCCGCATAGGTCATTTTCAAAACAAGAAGTTGCTTTTTAGAGGCAGTCGCTCTGTTTTCACTTTAATGATGTTTCCAAAAGTGACCACCAGATGTCAGTCTAATACCAGGGACCCAAAAGTGCCAAAAATATGTTTTCAATGTCATTTTCTGGTCATCATACCAATGGTATCATTAGAATATCAATTTTGGCTCCAGCGTAGTTCAAATGACCCTTGAAGTACCCACTTTAAGTCAAACATTTTTTATTCTTCCCTCCTTACTAAAAAATATTAATAAGGCCTTTGGCGTTTTCCCAAATATACAGTACCAGTCAAAAGTTTGGACACACCTACTCATTCAAGGGTTTTTCTTAATGTTTACTATTTTCTACATTGTATAATAATAGTGAAGACATCAAAACTATGACATAACACATATTGAATCAGATAGTAACCAAAAAACTGTTAAACAAATCAAAATACATTTTATATTTGAGATTCTTCAAATAGCCACCCTTTGCCTTGATGACAGCTTTGCACACTCTTGGCATTCTCTCAATCAGCTTTACCTGGTATGCTTTTTCAACAGTCTTGAAGGAGTTCCCACATATGCTTACCACTTGTTGGCTGCTTCTCCTTCACTCTGCCGACTCATCCCAAACCATCTCAATTGGGTTGAGGTCGGGGATTGTGGAGGCCAGGTCATCTGATGTAGCACTCCATCCCTCTCCTTCTTGGTAAAATAGCCCTTACACAGCCTGGAGGAGTGTTGGGTCATTGTCCTGTTGAAAAACTAATGATAGTCCCACTAAGCCCAAACCAGATGGGATGGCGTATCGCTGCAGAATGCTGTGGTAGCCATGCTGGTTAAGTGTGCATTCTAAATAAATCACAGACAGTGTCACCAGCAAAGCACCCCCACACCATAACACCTCCTCCTCCATGCTTTACGGTGGGAACTACACATACGGAGATCATCCGTTCACCCACACCACGTCTCACAAAGACACGGCGGTTGGAACCAAAAATCTCCAATTGGGACTCCAGACGAAAGGACACATTTCCACCGGTCTAATGTCCATTGTTCGTGTTTCTTGGCCCAAGCAGGTCTCTCTTATTATTGGTGTCCTTTAGTAGTGGTTTCTTTGAAGCAATGAAGGCCTGATTCACACAGTCCCCTCTGAACAGTTGATGTTGAGATGTGTCTGTGACTTGAACTCTGTGAAGCATTTATTTGGGCTGCAGTTTCTGAGGCTGGTAACTCTAATGAACTTATTCTCTGCAGCAGAGGTAACTCTGGGTCTTCCATTCCTGTGGTGGTCCTCATGAGAGCCAGTTTCATCATAGCGCTTGATGGTTTTTGCGACTGCACTTGAAGAAACTTTCAAAGTTCTTGAAATGTTCCATATTGACTGACCTTCATGTCTTAAAGTAATGATGGACTGTCATTTCTCTTTGCTTATTTGAGCTGTTCTTGCCATAATATGGACTTGGTCTTTTACCAAATAGGGCTATCTTCTGTATATCCCCCCTGCCTTGTCACAACACAACTGATTGGCTCAAACACATTAAGACATAAATAAAATTCCACAAATTAATTTTTAAGAAGGCACACCTGTTAAATCAAATGTATTCCAGGTGACTACCTCATGAAGCTGGTTGAGAGAATGCCAAGAGTGTGCAAAGCTGTCATCAAGGCAATGTAGAAAATAGTACAAATAAAGAAAAACCCTTGAATGAGTAGGTGTGTCCAAACCTCTGACTGGTAGTGTCTGTCTTAGGCATCTTGTCACACTCTGGCTCCAAGGACTGTGTGTTAGAGCCAGGGTGTATTTCATTTGGTGGTGTTGGGTTGGGTGAGTTTCATTTGTTTGTGTTTTTGGTGATTGGTTAATGACTCCCAATCGGAGGTAACGAGTGTCAGCTGTCGGCTCGTTATCTCTGATTGGGAGCCATATATATTCTGTGTGTTTTCTCCTGTGTTTTGTGGGTTATTGTTCCGTGTTCAGTCGTGTCACTGAGGACTTCATTATCGTCATTTGTTGTTTTGTCGTGGTTGCTTTATTAATAAAGTCATCATGTTCACTCCACGCGCTGCGTATTGGTCCGCTCCTTCCGACGATCGTGACAGAATAACCCACCGCAAAGGAACCAAGCAGCGCGTCCAGGAACAAAGGGTCTGGACATGGAAGGAACTGGTGGAAGGTAAAGGGTCCTGGACTTGGGAGGAGATCCTAGATGGTATGGATCACCGACCATGGAACGAGACGGTGGAGAGGCGACGGCGAGAGGAGCAACGGCATCAGCAGGGCCATCATCGTCGGAAGGACGAGAGGCAACCCCAAGAAATTTTTTTGGGGGGCACATGGCTTGGGCGACGGAGCAGCAGGAGGCTGCCACAAGGCAGAGTCAGAGGGCTGCCAGGTTAAGGGGGCTGACGGAGGCAGAGAAGGGACGGATTCAGTGGGCTACCAGGTCAAGGGGGCTACTGGGTAAAGCAGGGAAGGAAGGTGTTGAGGCACGGCGTGAGGTACTGGGGTGTGTAACCAGTTCGGTCCGGCCCGTTCCTAGTCCCGAGGTGCAGCCAGTAGTGTGTGTTCCCCGTACGGTACGGCCTGTTCCGGTCCCTCGCACTAAGTGTAAGGTGCGCGTCGCCAGCCCGGTTCGGCCTGTTCCTGCCATACGCACCAGGGATACGGTGCGCTTCGCCAGCCCAGCCCGGCCTGTTCCTACTCCACGCACCAGGGATACGGTGCGCTTCGCCAGCCCAGCCCGGCCTGTTCCTACTCCACGCACCAGGGATACGGTGCGCTTCGCCAGCCCGGCCCGGCCTGTTCCGGCCACTCGCACCAGGGATACGGTGCGCGTCGCCAGCCCCGCCCGGCCTGTTCCTACTCCACGCACCAGGATACGGTGCGCTCGCCAGCCCGGCCCGGCCTGTTCCGGCCACTCGCACCAGGGATACGGTGCGCGTCGCCAGCCCCGCCCGGCCTGTTCCTGCCTCTCCGCACTAGGCGTGAGGTGAGTCCCCAGGGTCCAGCAGGCCCTGTTCCGGCTCCCCGCACTAGGCGTTATGGGAGTCCCCAGGGTCCAGCATGCCCTGTTCCGACTCCCGCACTAGCCCCTGAGATGCGTGTCCTCAGCCCGGTACCTCCAGTTCCGGCACCACGCATCAGGCCTACGGGTGCGTCCCCAGGGCCAAGCATGCCCTGTTGCTGCTTCCCGCACTAGCCCTGAGATGCGTGTCCTCAGCCCGGTACCTCCAGTTCCGGCACCACGCATCAGGCCTACGGTGCGTCCCCAGGGTCCAGCATGCCCTGTTGCTTCTCCCCGCACTAGCCCTGAGATGCGTGTCCTCAGCCCGGTACCTCCTGTTCCGGCACCACGCACCAGGCCTACGATGCGCCTCAGACGGCCAGAGTCTGCCGTCTGCCCAACGGGGCCTGAACTGTCCGTCTGCCCAACGCCGTCTGAACTGCCCGTCTGCCCAACGCCGTCAGAGCCTTCCGCCAGACAGGATCAGCCAGAGCCGTCTGCCAGACAGGATCAGCCAGAGCCTTCCGCCAGACAGGATCAGCCAGAGCCTTCCGCCAGACAGGATCAGCCAGAGCCGTCTGCCAGACAGGATCAGCCAGAGCCTTCCGCCAGACAGGATCAGCCAGAGCCTTCCGCCAGACAGGATCAGCCAGAGCCTTCTGCCAGACAGGATCAGCCAGAGCCTTCTGCCAGACAGGATCAGCCAGAGCCTTCTGCCAGACAGGATCAGCCAGAGCCTTCTGCCAGACAGGATCAGCCAGATCCGTCAGTCGGCCATGAGCAGCCAGATCCGTCAGCCAGCCATGAGCAGCCAGATCCGTCAGCCAGCCATGAGCAGCCAGATCCGTCAGCCAGCCATGAGCCAGCCAGCCAGGATCCGCCATTTAGTCAGGTGCTGCCCCTTAGCTCGGTGTTGCTCCTTATCCTGGTGCTGTCCCTTATCCTGGTGCTGTCCCTTAGCCTGGTACTGCCCCTTAGTCCGGTACTGCCCCCTTAGTCCGGTACTGCCCCGTAGTCCGGTACTGCCCCTTAGTCCGATGCTGCCCCTTAGTCCGGTGTTGCCCCTTAGTCCAGGTGGGGTTAGTTGGAGGGTGGTCATTGGGAGGAGGCTACCGAAGCAGGTTGTGACTGCGGTGGGGTGGGGATCACGACCGGGGCCAGAGCCGCCACCCGGGGACAGACGCCCACCCAGACCCTCCCCTAGACGGTATGCTGGTGCGCCCGGAGTGCGCACCTTTAGGGGGTACTGTCACACTCTGGCTCCAAGGACTGTGTGTTAGAGCCAGGGTGTATTTCATTTGGTGGTGTTGGGTTGGGTGAGTTTCATTTGTTTGTGTTTTTGGTGATTGGTTAATGACTCCCAATCGGAGGTAACGAGTGTCAGCTGTCGGCTCGTTATCTCTGATTGGGAGCCATATATTCTGTGTGTTTTTCTCCTGTGTTTTGTGGGTTATTGTTCCGTGTTCAGTCGTGTCACTGAGGACTTCATTATCGTCATTTGTTGTTTTGTCGTGGTTGCTTTATTAATAAAGTCATCATGTTCACTCCACGCGCTACGTATTGGTCCGCTCCTTCCGACGATCGTGACACATCTGGGGTTTTCCTGAATTTGCATATCTGGACTGTTGTGATGGAAACTAGCTACGTTTATTGTGGCCACCTAATGTGTGTTGACCCAGATTGCCTCACAAAACCCTGACTCTGAAGCACTGTGTCACATCCTCTGGACTCTGGATGGATAGTGTAGAGAATCACAGAACAACTGGTCTGCTACGGGGTCATCAGAGCAGCACCCCCGCCACATATGTGTGTCCACCTCCAACTCTGTTACCAACTAAATACTGTACGTCTAAGTCTTTGTTTGCTCATTTTCTGTGTGAGTGGGAGAGACAGACTGCTCTAGTTATTGATCCAAGAAATAGCACTGAAACTCCATATATGTGAAGTTATTCTGGAAAAAGTGCTTTGGAGAAAAGCTGGAGCTGAAGTCCAGGGCAACATTCATAAATATTTTCAGGCAGAGAATTAGGGATTATTTACTGCAGCTCACTGCTCAGGCATTTTCTTCATAATCTGTTACAATACAATGAGACCAAGAAGAGGGGAAAGACTGATATTATAATAAAGAAAACATGCAGAAAAATAATAATCAGTTTCAGGGTCTTGGCAATCTTCTTATAGCCCAGGCCATCTTTATGTAGAGCAACAATTCTTTTTTTCAGATCCTCAGAGAGTTCTTTGCCATGAGGTGCCATGTTGAACTTCCAGTGACCAGTATGAGGGAGTGTGAGAGCGATGACACCAAATTTAACACATCTGCTCCCCATTCACACCTGAGACCTTGTAACACTAACGAGTCACATGACACCGGGGAGGGAAAATGGCTAATTGGGCCCAATTTGGACATTTTCACTTTGGGGTGTACTCACTTTTGTTGTCAGCGTTTTAGACATTAATGGCTGTGTGTTGTGTTATTTTGAGGGGACAGCAGATTTACACTGTTATACAAGCTGTACACTCACTACTTTACATTGTAGCAAAGTGTAATTTCTTCAGTGTTGTCACATGAAAAGATATACTCAAATATTTACAAAAATGTGAGGGGTGTACTGAGATACTGTATGTTTTCCAGAATACAGTTTTTATTTCATGGCATTGGTAAGAGAGAGAGAGAGAGAGAGAGAGAGAGACTATTTCATCCTGGAATATCCAAGGCCTGAGGTCATCTGCCTTTGGCCTAAAGAGCAGGAATCTGGACTTCACCAAAGAAATCGGAAATACAGACATTGTCATCCTACAAGAAACATGGTATAGAGGAGACGGACCCACTGGTTGCCCTCTAGGTTACAGAGAGCTGGTAGTCCCATCCACCAAACTACCAGGTGTGAAACAGGGAAGGGACTCAGGGGGTATGCTAATTTGGTATAGAGCAGACCTAACTCACTCTATTAAATTAATCAAAACAGGAACATTTTACATTTGGTTAGAAATTCAAAAGGAAATTATCTCAACTGAGAAAAATGTCCTCCTGTGTGCTACCTATATCCCCCCACTAGAATCCCCATACTTTAATGAAGACAGTTTCTCCATCCTGGAGGGGGAAATCAATCATTTCCAGACCCAGGGACATGTACTAGTCTGTGGCGACCTAAATGCCAGAACTGGACAAGAACCTGACACCCTCAGCACACAGGGGGACAAACACCTACCTGGAGGTGACAGCATTCCCTCCCCCATATGCCCCCTAGGCACAACTACGACAACATAACCAACAAAAATGGGTCACGACTCCTGCAGCTCTGTCGCACACTGGGTATGTACATAGTCAATGGTAGGCTTCGAGGGGACTCCTATGGTAGGTACACCTATAGCTCATCTCTTGGCAGTAGTACTGTAGACTACTTTATCACTGACCTCAACCCAGAGTCTCTCAGAGCGTTCACAGTCAGCCCACTGACACCCCTATCAGACCACAGCAAAATCACAGTCTACTTGAACAGAGCAATACTCAATCATGAGGCATCAAAGCCAAAGGAACTGAATAATATTAAGAAATGCTATAGATGGAAGGAAAGTAGTGTTGAAACCTACCAAAAAACAATTAGGAAACAACAAATTCAATCCATTCTAGACAACTTCCTGGACAAAACGTTCCACTGTAATAGTGAAGGTGTAAACTTGGCAGTAGAAAACCTAAACAGTATATTTGACCTCTCAGCTTCCCTATCAAATCTAAAAATCTCTAACAGAAAACCAAAGAAAAGTAATAACAGTGATAAATGGTTTGATGAAGAATGCAAAAACCTAAGAAAGAAATTGAGAAACCTATCCAACCAAAAAACATAGAGACCCAGAAAACCTGAGCCTACGCCTTCACTATGGTGAATCACTAAAACAATACAGAAATACACTACGGAAAAGAAGGAACAGCATGTCAGAAATCAGCTCAATGTAATTGAAGAATCCATAGACTCTAACCACTTCTGGGAAAATTGGAAAACACTAAACAAACAACAACACGAAGAGCTATCTATCCAAAACGGAGATGTATGGGTAAACCACTTCTCCAACCTTTTTGGCCCTATAACAGAGAACAAACAGCAAAAAAATATACATGATCAAATGCAAATCTTAGAATCAACTATTAAAGACTACCAGAACCCACTGGATTCTCCAATTACATTGAATGAACTACAGGACAAAATACAAACCCTCCAACCCAAAAAGGCCTGTGGTGTTGATGGTATCCTCAATGAAATGATAAAATATACAGACCACAAATTTCAATTAGCTATACTTAAACTCTTTAACATCATCCTTAGCTCTGGCATCTTCCCCAATATTTGGAACCAAGGACTGATCACCCCAATCCACAAAAGTGGAGACAAATTTGACCCCAATAACTACCGTGGGATATGCGTCAACAGCAACCTTGGGAAAATCCTCTGCATTATCATTAACAGCAGACTAGTTCATTTCTTCAGTGAAAACAATGTACTGAGCAAATGTCAAATTGGCTTTTTACCAAATTACCGTACGACAGACCACGTATTCACCCTGCACACCCTAATTGACAAACAAACAAACCAAAACAAAGGCAAAGTCTTCTCATGCTTTGTTGATTTCAAAAAAGCTTTTGACTCAATTTGGCATGAGGGTCTGCTATACAAATTGATGGAAAGTGGGGTTGGGGGAAAAACATACGACATTATAAAATCCATGTACACAAACAACAAGTGTGCAGTTAAAATTTGCAAAAACACACACATTTCTTTCCACAGGGCCGTGGGGTGAGACAGGGATGCAGTTTAAGCCCCACCCTCTTCAACATATATATCAACGAATTGGCGAGGGCACTAGAACAGTCTGCAGCACCCGGCCTCACCCTACTAGAATCTGAAGTCAAATGTCTTCTGTTTGCTGATGATCTGGTGCTTCTGTCACCAACCAAGGAGGGCCTACAGCAGCACCTAGATCTTCTGCACAGATTCTGTCAGACCTGGGCCCTGACAGTAAATCTCAGTAAGACAAAAATAATGGTGTTCCAAAAAGGTCCAGTTGCCAGGACCACAAATACAAATTCCATCTAGACACCGTTGCCCTAGAGCACACAAAAAACTATACATACCTCGGCCTAAACATCAGCGCCACAGGTAACTTCCACAAAGCTGTGAACGATCTGAGAGACAAGGCAAGAAGGGCCTTCTATGCCATCAAAAGGAACATAAAATTTGACATACCAATTAGGATCTGGCTAAAAATACTTGAATCAGTTATAGAACCCATTGCCCTTTATGGTTCTGAGGTCTGGGGGTCCGCTCACCAACCAAGAATTCACAAAATGGGACAAACACCAAATTGAGACTCTGCATGCAGAATTCTGCAAAAACATCCTCCGTGTACAACGTAAAACACCAAATAATGCATGCAGAGCAGAATTAGGCCAATACCCGCTAATTATCAAAATCCAGAAAAGAGCCGTTAAATTCTATATCCACTTAAAAGGAAGCGATTCCCAAACCTTCCATAACAAAGCCATCACCTACAGAGAGATGAACTTGGAGAAGAGTCCCCTAAGTAAGCTTGTCCTGGGGCTCTGTTCACAAACACAAACAGACCCCACACAGTCCCAGGACAACAACAACAACAACAACACAATTAGACCCAACCAAATCATGAGAAAACAAAAAGAGAATTACTTGACACATTGGAAAGAACAAACAAATAAACAGAGCAAACTAGAATGCTATTTGGCCCTAAACAGAGAGTACACAGTGGCAGAATACCTGACCACTGTGACTGACCCAAACTTAAGGAAAGCTTTGACTATGTACAGACTCAGTGAGCATAGCCTTGCTATTGAGAAAGGCCGCCGTAGGCAGACCTGGCTCTCAAGAGAAGACAGACTATGTGCACACTGCCCACAAAATGAGGTGGAAACTGAGCTGCACTTCCTAACCTCCTGCCAAATGTATGACCATATTAGAGACACATATTTCCCTCAGATTACAGCGATCCACAAAGAATTCGAAAACAAACCCAATTTTGATAAACTCCCTTATCTACTGGGTGAAAAACCACAGTGTGCCATCACAGCTGCAAGATTTGTGACCTGTTGCCACAAGAAAAGGGCAACCAGTGAAGAACAAACACCATTGTAAATATAACCCATATTTATGTTTATTTATTTTCCCATTTGTACTTTAACTATTTGCACATTGTTACAACACTGTATATATACATAATATGACATTTGAAATGTCTTTATTGTTTTGAAACTTCTGAGTGTAATGTTTAGTGTTAATATTTATTGTTTATTTCACTTTTGTTTACTATCTACTTCACTTGCTTTGGCAATGTTAACACACGTTTCCCATGCCAATAACGCCCTTAAATTGAATTGAATTGAATTGAAATTGAATTGAGAGAGAGAGAGAGAGAGAGAGAGAGAGAGAGAGAGAGAGAGAGCAAAGAACTCAAAGTTGCATACAGACATGCTTTTAGAATTGTATAACCCTTTTCAGAGAGAGAGAGAGAGAGAGAGAGAGAGAGAGAGAGAGAGAGAGAGAGAGAGAGAGAGAGAGAGAGAGAGAGAGAGAGAGAGAGAGAGAGAGAGAGAGAGAGAGAGAGAGAGAGAGAGAGAGAGAGAGAGAGAGAGAGAGAGAAAGAAAGAAAGAAAGAAAGAAAGAAAGAAAGAAAGAAAGAAAGAAAGAAAGAAAGAAAGAAAGAAAGAAATAGAGAAATAGAGAAATAGAGAGAGAGAATCCTTGAACTGTGGATGATCCTTATGAATACACAATATGCTCAATATCATAATAGAGAAATTCAAGTACACAAAAATCTAGAAATTCCAGTACACACCATTGGTTTATTTGTATTTGTTGAACCGTTTAGTTTGCTCCATTAACTCAAGCACATTTAGCTTCTTTTGTTTTAATATTCCACTAATAATCATCCATTGGTTTGGGAGGGGAAATTGCAGTGGGCAGTGAGGAGAGAGGTGCCAGAGATTCCCAAACAACATTATCACATCTTCTCAGTATGACCGATATGGACTGAGTTCCAGAGAAACGTCTTCCAATTCTTGTCACTGTCAGCTGTGTCTATGGTGACTGTTACATTCTGTCTGGGGACCTAAGAGGCAGTTGAGTCTGTCCTCCCAAAACGAGCTATCGAGACACAAGAGACTGCACCCAGACAGACAAAGCACTCTCACAGAGAAATCCATCAGAGACATACAGTGGAACATCCTGCAAATACAGACAGTGTACTCGTCTATTACATTACATTTTAGTCATTTAGCAGACGCTCTTATCCAGAGTGACTTACAGTTAGTATTACATCTCCTATAGTCCCACATACACACAATGTTGTGTTCAACTGGACTGTCTCTGAAATAAGAAAGACTTGAGTTAATAAGACAACTCTCAGATAGGAGCACACCTGAGAACAGAATACACACTTCAAGAAGTGCTTGTGGGGCAACAGTGTGCAATGGTGGATAGAGTTCTGAACATGATGAGACCCTGGAAATTAGGGTCCTAATTGGTTTGGTAAGATACAGTCTCCACTATCTTCTCATTTGAATACAGTATAACAGCCACATTATCAGCACAAATGTCTATCTTTTTGGGGGATGATAATAGTTTTGAGGAATTACACTTCTGAGAACTGACATTGAACATCTGGACCCAATTGCATTCACCTCAACTTACACATAACCCCATGTTACTGCCCTTAAAGGCACAAGGTACCTCATTTACACAATTAACAAAGAAGATGAGGCGCATAATCCTAATTCTTAAAGCGTTTTAATAGACCGTTGTTACAAATGGGACAGTCCATGTTAGATGGCATTGTTGTATCCACACAATAAAATACTATTAAACGTTTTGATACAATGGTGATAAGTGATACGTGCACTCTACATGACTGGTAGGGATAAAGGGGAAAAGCGAGGCTACTAAAGATGGGTTGTTATTCAGCACTTTGCTCTGAACTACATAATATATTCATTGAATTATTCTATTCACTACAGCTGTCACCATAGCTCCTGTCACCATAGCTCCTGTCACCGTAGCTCCTGTCACCGTAGCTCCTAAACCCTTTTCCTTAGCCTAAACACTGATTTTCCTCACAGCAACCGACTCCTTCCTCACATGCTTTACAATCATGAGCCTTATAGTCAGCTTCTTTTCCTTTCATATTCAACCTTACAACCATTATTGTTTTGGTTACCATCAATTCTTTCCGCCAATAGCACTTGTTTAAAGGTACTCTCAGTGCACTCACATCACATCGGAAATCGACACACTGGAGCATGCATATGCATAAAGAAATAATGGGTAGGTAGGATTGCTGAAGAGAGTGCTGGTCAGAGAGATACAGAGACAGACATACTGTAGTATCAGAGAGAAAGATGCAATTTTGTTCACACACCAAAGCTGTCTGTGTCTACTGCTCTCCTTCTGTCTTTCTACCCATCTGTCTGTCCATCCGTCCGTCCATCCATCAGCCGTCTGTCTGTCTGTCTCTCTCTATGACATACTTAGTCTCTCCACCAACTGGGGAACAAGTGACAGGCACATAGGCATTCATCCATCTATAGGACAGGATTAGCAGGGAGTAAAACCTGAATGAAACATCTCATACGTGCCAGATTTGACACACTCACATGTACATTAGAAAATGTTAATTCTTTCTACATTTGATATATAATATACAGTTGAATTCGGAAGTTTACATACACTTAGGTTGGAGTCATTAAAACTCGTTTTTCAACCAATCCACAACTTTCTTGTTAACAAACTATAGTTTTGGAAAGTCGGTTAGGACATCTACTTTGTGCATGACACAAGTAATTTTTCCAACAATTGTTTACAGACAGATTATTTCACTTATAATTCACTGGATCACAATTCCAGTGGGTCAGAAGTTGACATACACTAAGTTGACTGTGCCTTTAAACAGCTTGGAAAATTCCAGAATATGATGTCATGGCTTTAGAAGCTTCTGATAGGCTAATTGACATCATTTGAGTCAATTGGAGGTGTACCTGTGGATGTATTTCAAGGCCTACCTTCAAACTCAGTGCCTCTTTGCTTGACATCATGGGAAAATCAAAATAAATCAGCCAAGACCTCAGAAAATAAATTGTAGACCTCCACAAGTCTGGTTCATCCTTGGGAGCAATTTCCAAACACCTGAAAGTGCCACGTTCATCTGTACAAACAATAGTACGCAAGTATAAACACCATGGGACCACGCAGCTGTCATACCGCTCAGGAAGGAGACACGTTATGTCTCCTAGAGATTAACGTACTTTGGTGCGAAAAGTGCAAATCAATCCCATAACAACAGCAAAGGACCCTGTGAAGATGCTGGAGGAAACAGGTACAAAAGTATCTATATCTACAGTAAAACGAGTCCTATATCGACATAACCTGAAAGGCCTCTCAGCAAGGAAGAAGCCACTGCTCCAAATCCGCCATAGAAAATCCAGACTTCAGTTTGCAACTGCACATCGTACTTTTTGGAGAAATGAAACAAAAATAGAACTGTTTGGCCATAATGACCATCGTTATGTTTGGAGGAAAAAGGGGGTGCTTGCAAGCCGAAGAACACCATCCCAACCGTGAAGCACGGGGGTGGCACCATCATGCTGTGGGGGTGCTTTGCTGCAGGAGGGACTGATGCACTTCACAAAATAGATGGCATCATGAGGAAGGAAAATTATGTGGAGATATTGAAGCAACATCTCAAGACATTAGTCAGGAAGTTAAAGCTTGGTCGCAAATGGGTCTTCCAAATGGACAATGACCCCAAGCATACTTCCAAAGTTGTGGCAAAATGGCTTAAGGACAACAATGTCAAGTTATTGGAGTGGCCATCACAAAGCCCTGACCTCAATCCTATCGAAAATGTGTGGGCAGAACTGAAAAAGCGTGTGCGAGCAAGGACTCAGTTACACCAGCTCTGTCAGGAGGAATGGGCCAAAATTCACCCAACTTATTGTGGGAAGCTTGTGGAAGGCTACCCGAAACATTTGACTCAAGTTAAACAATTTAAAGGCAATGCTACCAAATACTAATTGAGTGTATGTAAACTTCTGACCCACTGGGAATGTGATGAAAGAAATAAAAGCTGAAATAAATCATTCTCTCTACTATTATTCTGACATTTCACATTCTTAAAATAAAGTGGTGATCCTAACTGACCTAAAACAGGGAATTGTGAAAAACTGAGTTGAAATGTATTTGGCTAAGGTGTATGTAAACTTCCGACTTCAACTGTATCTATTACTCTTTACTACAGAGGATTATAATCCTAATTCATAATGAAACAACAATAAGAGTTATCACAAACGTCCTCCTCTCTCAACCTGGATTGCCATCTCCCTAAACTGTGCATCCATGGACGAACAGTACACCCAGATCAGTTGGTTATTCCGGAACCATTCCAGTAGGTTGAGATGACAGAGCCCCTCCCCCAGATGTCCAACCCAGCAAACAAGTTCCGGTTACCTATTCATTCCAAGAACGTTACCTAACGTTATAGGAACATTCACTGTTTGCTGGTACTGCTCTCTTCTCATTCTAGTCACAACGTGGGAGGGGAAGTTACAAGCAGAGTGGACTGGGGTTCTTGCTCAGGTCAGGTGGTCTAAGTGATCAGTCCCCTCCTCTCCTTCTTCCTCCTTCATCAGCTCAACCACTCCAGAGGAATGCTGCGATTGGCTGGAGCATGACAAGTGGGAGGACTGACTCTGTATGTCTTCCTCCTCTAGCTCCGCCTTCCCCACCATCTTCCTAATTCCCTGTCCTTGTGTCTCCTCCCTCCGCTTTCCTCCCATCCTCTGCTCCTCCATTGTCCACATGCTATCCTCTATCTCGTCCTCCTTCCCCTGCACCTCCAGGTCAAAGTCCAGCAACTCTTCCATCATCTCCTCAATCTCCGTCTCTCCGTCCATCTCCCCTTCCACCTCCGACCTCAGCTCATCCATGCTCTCTGTCCTGTTGGTGTCATCCCTGTCATCGTCATCATCCCCCACCCTCCCCTCGGGCTCGCTGGCCTGGCTCTCACCAAACTCCAGGATGGTGGGAAGGTTGCCCTGCTTGGGGCAGCGCTTCCTCAGACTCACCAGGAAGGGCTGGGGCAGGGAGAAGATGTCCACGTTGTTGCCCAGGTCGATCCACGTGACACTGGGGAAGCTGGCTGGGTCCTTCAGGCTGTCCGTCAGCTCCTTGAGGACGGCACGGGTCAGCCGGTTGCCGTTGAGGGCCAGGGTCTCGAGGCGGGGCAGGGCGGCCAGCGTGGGCAGGAGGAGGAGGAAGGCGTCGTCGGTGAGCTCGGTGAAACCCAGCTCCAGGCTGCAGATGATGGGCGCGTGGCGCTGCAGGTAGACACAGAGGCGCTCCATGTCACGCACCGTCAGGGGGATGCCCGACAGGTCCAGCGCCCCGTTGGGGGGAGGGGTCGACAGCATTACCTTGAGACTGGGAGGGGGGTTGGGGGGAGAGGGAGAGAGAAGTAATCAGTTACGTGTGTTGACCAAATTGTAGGTAAATCTGTATATCTTCAATGCAAAATGTGTATGCACATTTTATTTTTCCCTAGCACGAAACATGGCAAAGGTCCATATATCATATAGTCAATAAAACTATAAGGGTGACGCATTGAGCTATCTCTGAGAGCAACATCCCCCTGCAGGAAGGATATTACACAACTAGACCATTATAAGAGCCTGTGATAAGGCAAGGACAGCCATGAGAGACAACAGGACATGAAGCCCCAGGCATAGCGACAGGTAGGTAGACCAATTTTCTGACACTTCATGTGCTGAGGGGCAGAGAGGTGAGAAATGGGTTCACCCGCTTACATGGAAAGTGTTGCACAGAGACAATTAGAGGAGGAGAGATGGGGAGAGAGAAAGAGAGAAAGAGATGTTTTAGTTTCTGCATAATTAGCAGTCTGCCAGTCTGAGTTGTGTTTCGGTTTGCAAATCTGTCCATATGATCCAAACAAAGAAATACGATGAGAGTGAACTGAGGGAGATTTTCTGCCAACCTCATCGAAACAAACAAGTGGCTCTCTGTGGCACAGCTAGAGTGTTCACACGTTTTGTTATAAGCTTGTGTCTTAATACTGTGGGTGACACCCAGGTGTGGAGTGTCTTTCAATTTGGTCATTATGAGTCATAATAACATAATGATTCCAGCGATGTGAGTTTGGATGATCTTGGAGGAGATACAGACGTGTCTTTTTGCCGTCAGTGGCCTTGTGGTTAGAGTGTTTGCCCTGAGATTTGAAGGTTAGGAGTTCGATGCCCAGCCAAGTCAGATTTGAACGTCTTCCAGGTACAAATGAAAACAATACAATGCATGTGAGGCACAATGAGGTCTGGACCCCAATTATTACTCAACATCCCCAAATAATTTGCTCAATTATGAATTTACCATAACAATAGTAAATCTCCCTCCCAATGGCTGTGTAGTGACAGGATGTGAGCCAAAGCAGAGACCCATTTATGAGTTGGTCCAGGCATAGAATTACTAGAAGGGGACTTAATTAGAATTCTATGGGTCAAGCACTCTGCTCCAATCCGTCAACAACATTGAGACATGGTGCAGTCCCACATATGTTGCTATATTAGTCCAGATTTTGTTTCGTTATTAATTACTTTAAAAAAAAAGTTTCATAACTTCTCTCAAGCTAATGGCTTTTTATGGGAATTGGGTCGAAGCAAACAAATTGAATTACTAGAATGGGAAAATCCTTTAGACAGTGTACAATTGACAGTACAGTCATGACTACACTCAATATGGCTGACGGCCCACCCAACACAGAATGTTGGCTTAAATATCCGTTCTAGTAATTATTTGTCTATGGGTCGAAGTCAATGGTCCCTGGGTTATGACCTCATGACGAATCCCTGGCTCTCGCTTAGCATTCCCCCTGTGACTTCTCCCCCTCGTACAGGACATCAATCCCACACTATTAGTTTGGCTTCCGACCAGAATCCCACGCTTTAGACTAGAGCAACGCTGAGCCGAGTTCTCTCCCTCTCAGACACAGGAGTCAGGCCTTAGGGCTTAGCTACTACATACCACATGGGGACCGATCTAGAGTAGATTGACTAACAACATACAATAAAGCTAAGTTCCATCCATTCGATAGGCAGTTTTATGTTAAAAGGATGTTTGGGATGTGCAAAAGAACGACAATACTATAGGTTTTCCTTTTCTACCGAGTGTTATGATTAGCATGCTAACTGCTAGCTGTGATTAGCATGCAAACTGCTAGCTGTGATTAGCATGCTAACTACTAGCTGTGATTAGCATGCAGACAGCTAGCTATGTTGGAACAGAGGCTCTTTGATGAGGCTCATTAAGGGGGACACCAGTGACTTGGCTGTGAGGTCATCATCATGCAGTACCATTGATGCGGGTGAGACAAATATCAAGCTAAGGCCCTGCATACAAATATTCTATAAGCAATTCAACCTAAACCATAACTGTGTTATGTCCATGAGGCCACAATAATGAGACTTTAGCAGATGCTCTTGGCCAGAGCGACTTACAGTAATAATCGCATACATTTTCATACTGGTCCACCATGGGAATCAAACCCACAACCCTGGCATTGCAAGCACCATGCTCTACCAACTGAGCCAAACAGGTCACTGTACAGTGTTTCAATGTTTTATCCTTTCTTTCCATCTAATTGAGTTTATAATGTAAAACACAGTGAATCTGTTCAACCCCAATAACAAAGAAATGATATCACATCAATGTGTGTTAATGATAATAACAGAGTAAATGAACACACTGTATTAAACTGTTTCCTTGCAATGAAACTGGAGACTGTGAAAGCTTCTAAAGCATTTAGAGGTGAAAATGGCCTCAGTTTCCCCTGTATTTAATGAATGATATCCAAAATGATTACATATATAAACAGACAAGCACACATGAGGTTCAACAAGGTTCTTTTCCCTGGCCATCCCTTTAGTTTTACATGTCTGATATAGGCCTTCACCTTCTCACCTCCTAGTCACCTCTCCTCTCATCTAATCACTGCTGTCCCTGAAATATGTTCCTTCCATCCCTGTACTGTATCTATTCCTCCCTCTCATCTCTTCTTCTCTTCTTCTATTATATTATATTCTCTCTCCTCCCTCTCTCTTTCTTTCTCTCTCTCATCAATTATCACCAACGCAGCATGTGTGCACACAGTGGATGACAGTAGCAATTATTTTCTCTTTCCTGTGAGAGAGGTGAGAGAGAGCAGATTCCCCTCTCTTCTCTTTCCTCCTCTTCCTCACTGTGAAAGAGGTAAGGAGAGCAAGTAGACTTTATTTATGCATCATAGTCTGCATTCCGATTCTCTCGTACCCTTCTCCAGATGTGTGCACTTGTTTAATCCAATGAGACACTTTTGAGTGCTCGGAAGGAAAAAGTTCCTCTGAAAAGGATTTCACTGTTTCCCCTCAAGGATAGACAATTGATTTTATCTCGTCAATCAATGTATCATCCTTGCTCTCGCTCTAATCTTGCCTCTCTCAAGTGAGGTATGTATTGCAGTAGAAGTCTCAGTCATGACTGAATAGTCTCTGAAATCAGTTCAATGTTACAACAATCTTTCACAATGTTACAGGTACGGTATAGTCAAGTGTCATCCAGAGCGAGAGCAATATATCATTTTACACATTGGCTACTGAACGGTCGGGGACTGTGCGTTACATGATCAAAAATATCTGAATAAAGGTTGCTTTAGCATTGCTATCACGTCCCCCATCTACAGTATATCTCTCCTTTGCAAATCCAGTGAGCACAGATTACATATTAGATACGAAAGAGAGAGAGAGAGAGAGAGAAAGAGAGAGAGAGACAGAGAGAGAGAGCGAGAGAGAGAGAGAGAGAGAGAGAGAGAAAGAGAGAGAGAAAGAAGTGGGGGTCAAAGCCACATACAAATTGAGAGAATGAATATTAATGCTGCAATCTCTTTTGCATATCATAACCATTCTAATGTGACCCCGTCTTTTCGCTCACATTGTGCATACCGGTCAAGAGAGAAGAGAATAGATTGAGGGAGAAAGGCAGTGAACAAGGACTGACGGATGAGGAGTGAGAGTGAAAGAGAGCCGTCTGAGAGTTGGAGACACACTGAAAGCTCCGGCTGTCAGGCCGGTCCAGGTTGTTATTGATTAGTATAGTGCAGGGTTCCCCAACTGGCGGCCCGCGGGGCGAATTGCCCCCCCCAAAAAATTTAAATATGATGAAACATAAAAGCCTGTAAAAACACTAGCAAATCTGGAAATCTAATCCAAAGTATTCCCACGCATAATAAAGAGATCGTATAAAAATCGCAGAAAGGTTTGAAATTATTATGTTTTAGTCAAATATTATGTCTGTTTGGGCTTCTTCCTGTCAATTTGCAGTTTACAAATTATTTGTAATTATGTTCCAGCCCCCTGACCATCCATCCGCTCAATATAAAATTGTCCCACGGCTGAATCTAGTTGATGATCCCTGGTATAGTGGCTCCACTCTAAAATCCCTGTCAAGTGAGCTTCACACAAATCTCTGACCCTTGGTGACACCATTATTCAGTGACATAACACAACCCTATTGACAGCAGTGCCATTGCAATATAATGAGTGTGGTATTAAACTACACTTAGGTGTCAGCTAGTCCATTGACAGCAAAGATGATGTCACTTTTCCCCTGTTCGTGTGTGTGTGTGTGTCACCTTGTCATCTGTCTCTATGAGAGATTGGTTGGCCCCCATTACTGCTCCATTCACTTCATTATCTCTGTCAACACATTCAACTCTACTTTTTAGATCATTACAGCTGTCACTCATTGTTTTGTGTAGGCATGACGGACACACACGCGCAAGTCCTAATTTGACAGTTGTTTACTTGGTGGCCACCAAGCATCTGTTCTCTCTGGGCTTCCAGCGGTCATCACTGTCAGTTCACACAGTCTTGCTGCAGGGACCAGCGCTGTTACTTTTAGTTATCTGTACAGTAGATCCTCACTCCAATGCATAGACTGCATAAAGCCTTTAAATTCTAAAGAACTTTATCAGTCAACAGCTACTATCTTTTTTTATCATATTTTCCTAAGGACATTATAGTCATTTAGCAGACGCTCTTATCCAGAGCGACTTATAGTAATGAGTGCATATCATTTGGTACTTTTGCATACTGGTCCCCCGTGGGCATCGTACCCACAACCGTGGCATTGCAAGCGCCATGCTCTACCAACTAAGCCTCACGGGACCTTAAGGAGGGTAACGTACACGCACAACCACAACTTGTTTGTATAAATTATAGTAGTCTTTGAACATTTCATGCCTTGACATTACTTATCCATTCCAGAACTAATTATATTCCGTGTTGAAGGAAGAGTCAGCCACTGTCCAATTACAAAGCCATCCTCAACATTCATCAAGACTGCGGTTCAGTATCTAACTAGGGGAAGTTCACTCATTAGGTTTCCCAGTACTTTTTTAACCAAGACTCACTTGAACTGGAAATGGGGCTTAGGGGCTGGCACAACTCAGTCAAGCAGTTTCCCCTGGAAGCAGCAGCAGTGTGTGTGTGTGTGTGTGTGTGTGTGTGTGTGCGCGTGTGTGTGTGTGTGTCTGTGTACGGTGCTTGCATGTGTGTGTTCATGTCTATACGTGCATGTGTCCATATGTGTGTGTGTCCTTGCGTGTGTTTGTGTGTGCGCAGTGTGTGCTGGGGTCATGACCAATCCAGGGCTGAGGCAGAGTGTATGAGACAGCAGAGGAGGAGGAGATGAGCCCTTTCCTCCAGTGCTCAAGTCCCCCATGCTAATTAGCTAGAGGCTAATGAAACCCACGGCAAAAGGCATTAAGGGCCCCGACTCCTCCACCACAAAGACAGAGGCATGGAGACCTCCTGTAGCTCAGTTGGTAGAGCATGGCGCTTGCAACGCCAGGGTTGTGGGTTCGTTTCCCACGGGGGGGCCGTATGAAAAATGTGTGCACTCACTAACTGTAAGTCGCTCTGGATAAGAGTGTCTGCTAAATGACTAAAATGTAAAACATGTAAGACAAGATTCACTGAGCTAAAGTGATCCACAGAACACATTCTATGCAGACCTGGGTTCAAATACTATTTGCAATCATTTCAAATACTTTAGCTAGGCTCGCTTTGAGTTTGCCTTGCGCAATAGAGCCAATGGAATAGTCCCAATAGTCCCAAAAGCCCACCCCCTGTCACTCCAGGCAGACTAAAGCAAACAGTCAAAGTATTTGAAAGATTTTAAATGGTATTTGAGCAAAGGTCTGATTATATGCAGAGCACTCTGTGTCTGTGAGTGTTAGTCAGGGAGATCGAGATATTCAAGAGGTTTCCTCTAGCTACCTCTGTAATTACGGAGTCTAGGAGGACCAGGCAGGCACTGACATGCACAGTGTTACTCTACAATAGAACCCAGGCACTGACATGCACAGTGTTACTCTACAATAGAACCCAGGCACTGACATGCACAGTGTTACTCTACAATAGAACCCAGGCACTGACATGCACAGTGTTACTCTACAATAGAACCCAGGCACTGACATGCACAGTGTTACTCTACAATAGAACCCAGGCACTGACATGCACAGTGTTACTCTACAATAGAACCCAGGCACTGACATGCACAGTGTTACTCTACAATAGAACCCAGGCACTTACTTCAGACTACGTGACAAGAAGGAGTTTTCATAACTAGCAAATCTTGTCACAATAACCTTCTCAAAACCTTTTCAAATGACATACTGATGGGTGACACTGAACTGGCCTTAGTTGTCCACGCAGCACAACTGTGTACCCACTCCAAAACCCAGTCCATAACGAACGACATCAGACTCGATCTGACAAACAGTAACACTGACAAATAGAACACATCTCTCCTGAGGGACAGACACACAGACACCGTACTGAGGAAGGACGCCCACGAGGTAGGTCACAGAAACAGGGTGTTGATCACATTAGCACTGTACATGGCTCTCAAAATCCAGTGTGATTACCATAGAAGTATAATTACAAGAACAGTCCTCATTTTAATTATATGGTAATCCCACTGGACTGTCAGAGACATATAAATATAATTATATTTCTATGGTCAGAGCTGTGTACAGAGTTAATGTGATTAGAACCCTGTTCTGTGGGCTACCGCGTAGGCGTAGTATTGTCCCTTCTAGGGATCCTATTTCTATGGTGATTACACTGTGGAACAATAGCAGGCGATGGGAGAGCTGAGAGCTGCAATGATAAGAGAGACTGGAGACAGAGAGAGAGCTGGGGAACGTATGGGCTTAATCCCTCTGCTCCCCAGTGTGTGTGTGGTGTGTGTGTGTGTGTGTGTGGTGTGTGTGTGTGAGTGTGTGGCCCTGAGTGAACAGGCTCAAGCAAGAGCTCTGTGGATATAAACACATCACCGCTGGGCTCCAGCTCCCCTGTAATAACCACCTCCAGGGTCAATGGACCCATTACACGCTATATGGAAACAGTTACACCATAACACACTTTAGAATATACACACAGGAATATACACACACGCACACACACACACCAACTCGCACACACACAGAAGCACACCAGCACGCAGGCAACAACTCACAAACACACACACACACATACACTACTTTACCAGTTGTATACAGTGCAGCAGCTGCCTGTACACTGCACAGCCCTGAGAGTTAGAAGATCTGCAGCATAAATACCCATCTGTGGAGCTGTCATTCACTGACTCACTTAGCAGAGTAAATATTACACCCATTCATCAATGTAGTCATGGCTAGAGCAGTTAGAGCTAGGGGCAGAGTGAAGGCTGCTGGGAATACATTATGAATGAAAAGATAAGGTCTGTGTACACAGAGTTGTTCTAGATTAGATTTATATAGAAACCCACACACGCACAGTCACATAGTCGGATACACACACACGCAAAAGTAAAGGCACACACACACACATATGATGTCTTGTTTTAGTTGAGTTAGAATGGACCAAGCCAGACACATACACCAGATGACGTGGCATTTTCGTGACTTCCGCTGCATTGACCAATGAGGGAGGAACTGGGAAATCAGAGAGGATGCCAGGCGAAACGATGATTCAGTCTGATCCTTCAGACCAAGACGCCACGTCAAGCCTTTTATTTGCATGAACTAATCACATGAATTAATGAAAAAAAGACCTGCCCCGTGCAAGTCTGCAGTTTTTGCGTGTAGGCCAAAGAGTGTGCCAGTCCACTGATCCAGAATTACATTAGGAAATGAGAAACTTACATTTGAGAAACTTTCACACATATAAATAAATAATCATAGCTTATTCTGTGTGTGTTGCTGCTTTTCTCTCTAGCTCTACTGACCCCTCAGAGGGTACCAGATGTGATACACACACACACACGCAGGCACACACCCACACGATGTCCTCACCATGCCAGCGGCTTCCTCTTCAGTATGCCCTGCCGTCTCCACTGTGAGTGTGGGCTCAGGTGATAGGTCAGCTGGCGACACACCTTCTCCATGGCACCCAGAGAATCCTCCCCCTGACAGAGAGAGAAAGAGAGAGAGAAGGAAAGAAAGTGAGAAAGTGAGAAAAACCGAGTAGGTTAAATATTGGCTGACAGGGGACCAGCGGAGCTGAGTTGTAGCAAACAAACACTTCTTCCTTTGTCATGCATCTGTGGTGACAGGAGAGGAGCTGAGGGACAGCACTGAACACTGTGTGGCCTCCTGATGGACTATCTCTCTTCTCCCCCCCCCCCTCTCTCCCTCCCTCCCTCCCTCTATCTCTCTCTCCCTCTCTCTCTCTCTCTCTCTCTCTCACCCACTCCTTGTCATTAGAAGACACTTGCGGGGGAGGGAATGCACTTCCATATTAAAATGCATAAATTCATACTGTGAGTCAAGGTGCTACACTGTGGTCCTCTATGCACCTGTTTCAATCTTCAGAAACACTAAGTATTGACAGCAGGTTTTCACAACAACAACACCAGTAAACACACCCCACTAACATACTGTATATATGGACATATAAAACAGTGGCTCAGAAAATACATTTACGGAGAACATGGAATGCTCTTACCATGGCCGTCAGAGGAAAAAAGTGAAGGGGGGCACGGGTATGCAAAGATATTATACAGTACATTATTGTCTGTGACGTCATATCGACGCCCTATTGGTTAATATGCTATTCTGCACCTAGATCATCTGCCCCAGAAGGCCAGTTGGTGCTCTTGGTGGTAAGATCACTAGAAAGGAAATAGAAGCCATTATATCAAGCCACTTAGGTTTGTTATTCAGGGAGAGAGATGATTAACAGTCTCTGGATGTGGATGCCAATAATACATTTTGTATAAAAAAAAAGAAAGTGTTTTAGTCATTTAGCAGACACTCTTATCCAGAGCGACTTACAGGAGCAATTAGGGTTAAGTGCCTTGCTCAAGGGCACATCGGCAGATTTTTCACCTAGACGGCTCGGGATTAGAACCAGCGACCTTTCGGTTACTGGCACAACACTCTTAACCACTAAGCTACTTGCCGCCCCATACAGTAACATATAGGATTTTATAGCTCTTTTCTAAAAGAATATGCTTCTTTAACTGCAATTTCCTTTGAGCAGATGTGGTCACACAAGTCCTAGCTGTAACAATATTGTTATACATATTGATCAAATATGAGATATTTACAGTAATTCGTTATTAGCCGTTCTAAGTATTAATCTATCTTAATTTGGCTGTGTAATAAACTTGTTTATGGTGCGGAAAATGTGACATTAAAATCAAATCAAATCAAAGTTTATTTGCCACATGCGCCGAATACAACATCTGTAGACATTACAGTGAAATGCTTACTTACAAGCCCTTAAACAACAATGCAGTTTTTTAAAGAAAAAAGTAAAATAAAAAAAGTGTTAAGTAAAAAACAAAACAAGCAAATAACTAAAGAGCAGCAGTAAAATAAAATAACAGTAGGGAGGCTATATTCAGGGGGGTACCGGTACAGAGTCAATGTGCGGCGGCACCGGCTAGTCGAGGTAATTGAGGTAATATGTACATGTGGGTAGAGTTTGAGGAAGATTTTTTAGTGGACTATGAGATAAAACTGAGTTAATCACGAACATATAGTTAGAATTCTATGTTGCTAGGCAAGAACTTAATTGGGTCATTTCATTGTGTGTGTGTGTGTGTGAAGTGGGGATCTGACCTAGGGTCAAATTGCTTGCTCTTACCTAATCCATGGCTGTCTTACCTTATCAGAGACTGAAACCAGACTGTTGCCTAATGCATCTCTCCTCAGTGAACCTCTCATGTCCAACAATCAATCTTCAGGTCAAGCTCGGGAGAGCTGGGGTTGAACAGAGTTTAAACTAAACATTAGTGTTTTTGCAAGATAAGGGATTGATTGATTGTATTACTATTGATTCTGAACTGAATAAAAGTTGAATTTAGCCGCCATCATAGACAAAGGAAGTGGGCAGAACAATAGAGAGTGGGAAACTGAAGAGGGAGGGATTTTAAGCTAGGATGTGTGGGAATGAGACTATATAGAGGGGGAGCAGAGAGAGAGAATGGGGGCTACTCTGCAGACCAGCCTGACTTTGTTGAATTGTAATAAAGTCAATAATAATCTTGATTCTACAAAAACTCTGGAAGAACTTTGATTTTTAATAAAGTATAGTGATTATTTTCCACATCATAATTGGCGCCCAACTCGTGGGGCTGGAAAGAGATTGTTGAGTGCTTTGCCATCGGAGGAGGTTTTGACGAATCACACAGATACAGTGGCCACTGTTAAATAAAGGTAAGCGATGTTCTTACTTTTAGCATAAAAAACTGTGTGATTCGATCAAGCTGAATCTGAGGGTAAGGTATGGAAGGGGTCTCTCCAGCATTAAGGACTAAATTTAGGAAAAGTACAGAGTTTTTGTTGGAATGAGAAATAAGCATGCATGCAATGTTATTGTTTATAAGTGTAAATAAGTTTAAGCAGGCTAGCATACACGCAGGCTAGTGGACAAGCAGGCTAGCGGACATGCAGGCTAGTAGAACAGAAGTGTGTCCTGATTAGAAGAAAATCAGAAGGTGTGTGTGTGTCCTGATTAGAAGAAAATCAGAAGCAGAAGGTGTGTGTGTGTCCTGATCAGAAGGGGATCAGAAGGTGTGTGTGTCTTTTCCCGGAGGGGTATGATAAATCTTGTTGGAGGAACAGGTCACGTGTACAGGTGCGAGCACATGACGTATACACATTGTGTTTCGGCCAATCATTACATTTGGGAAATTTAGAAGTAATGTAGGATTATGGTCAAATTGACCATAGAGAAATGTCAAATGTGATAGGATTAACATTCCAAATTTGGGCACTTTTATAGAAGAAAATATTGTGTGTTGGGAAATAGCGTTGTGTGAATGTGATATGAGAGTCGTGTGAATATGGGAATGAGTTAATCTGAAGTTTGGAGAATAAGCTGCTGATATAATGATATATTGGGGTTTGTACAACACTGCCTGTCATAGAATATTGTGAGATCAGTGAATAAGTGACCAGTCTATAAGATTCTGGGAGGAGTCTATGACTGTGGGGAAGGGTCTAGGTAGTTAAAGATGTTGATTCGCTGGTACTAGATTATGGTAAACTAACTTGTGGCAATAAAGAATCATTATAAATACGAATGGTTTGGTTGATATTAATATATTAAAATATGATGAATGTTATGTGCGGGTAATTGATTACTAGAGATTGGATAAAAGTGGAATAATATATAAATGCTGACTTGCGCACCTGAAACATAGACGTACGTGAGGGGTGGGAGACAGTACATAGATCATTTGATAGAAATAAGATTAAGCATGCCTAATGAGTTGATAGTTTAAAATGTACTGAGAATAGAGTTGTAATGTGGACTATTGAATTGAATATGGATATTAATTAATTGTATGCTTGTCAACTATAGCAAGTATTTGTTTTATTAATTAGAGCCTAATCAGAAAGGACAGTTACATACATTTAATAGCAGACTGGCAATTGCGATAGAGCTGTGGCCATGATTTGAATTAATAACAAAGGAACGTAATTTAATAGGGAAGTTAGAATTTAAACTTTGAATTGTTTGGGTAGACTGAAAGGAAAGTAATGTATTTTAGTAATATGAATGCAAATATACTATTAGTTATGGGTGGTTTGTGAATAGACTTTACTAAGGCCATGTTCTAGTTCGCGGGTAAAAGAGAGACAGTCCAGCAAGTATGAATCGAACTGTAAGAGACATTTGAAGCAGAAGTCTGAATAGTTGAATGGAAAACATTTATTTGACAAATTCTAATTGTTATTACTTTATTCTATAGTTTGCGTAACACCAGTGACGTATGCAAATAGTTAATGAATTCTAAAACGATAATTTGTTTTCGTTACGTGGACCAGTGGAGTGTAGGTAGTTTTAACTATTATGCTGATGGGATAGCATCAACTTTATGTAGGTTCTAGATTTGTTAAACAACAAGTTTGTATTTTAAACTAAATCAATGCAATAGGCTACAATTTTTATAACATTATCAGAAAAAGGCACAATCTAATGCGAAACAGTTATTACATATGTCATTGATCCAGTAATGATACAAGGATAAGAAGAATATTAAAAGAAAGGGATAAAATCTCATTTTTGGAAAGAAGAAGAGTATGAAGAGATATTAGGAAGAAGAATACCATTAACTGAGGAATATAAAAGCTTTTAGCTGAGAAAGCTAACAGAAATAATTGACCTTGCATCCAAATATAAACACTGAACCAAACATAAGATTAGCAACAGAAAAGGCCAACAATACAAGGAGTAGGGATGGCAGGAACAGCAGTAGCAATCATGAAGAGAAGGTTCCCAGAAAATAGTGAAGAGATTGGTAAAATATCTGATAAATGGGGAAAAAGAACCAGGAAACTAGCAACAAAGTGTGTGAGGAAATGGATATCCTAATAAATAACTATAACACAGGAGAGAAAGGGGAGAAAAGAGAGAAGAAGAAAGAGAAAGAGAGAGAAATCTTGAAAATATTCTGGGAGGAAGGAAAGAGTTGAAGGGACAGCATAGGCAAGGCTAGAAGGATACTAATGGAGAGGGAGAGTGAACCAAAAAAGTCTGGCTTAACTACACCACCACCATACACACAAGGGGGGCAGTATTCTCAGGTCACAGGTCTAGTCTCAATAATAGGGAATGTAGAGATAGAAAGAAAAAGGGAAGCAACAGGTTTCCACACCAAAAAGAGGAGAAAAATCACATTTAGATATAGACTGTTATGGAGGGCTGAGGGGCATGCTAACGAAACTGGAAAATTATGGGATAGATGAACAAGAGTATGGTGGGCAAAAAGAGTGGGATGATGCAAGTAATGAGGAGGATGGGGAGCTAAAACAGTGGGCTGACTCTGAGCAAGAACAGAGTGAGACAGAGGGACGATTATCACAGCAAGGAGCCACAGGAGGCAAAACTATAGTAACAGAATTAGGTGAGGCACTGCAAGCCCATCTGGGAAAATCAAATTTAAGAAGCAGAAGGACAATAAAAAAGCCAGAAAAGTATGGAGCCCAATATCCCATTTTGGTAAAGGGGACACAGGTTCACTATGTGCCCTGGGGATCGCAGGACCTGGAAGGCCTGGTGACTAGACTGCCTAACCTGCATGAAGGAGCAGGGAAATGGATTAGAACATTTGAAGAACAAACGATGGGGAAGCTACTGGCGGTGGGAGACTTGAAGGCATTGGGTGGTTGGAGTGGCAAAAATTGAGGACCTGTTGCAGGTGGGTGGCCTCCTACAGGCGGTGCGGAGTGACCTTTAACAATTATAGGCCAGGACTATGGCACACTCTGAGAATAGAGTATCCAGCCAAAATAGACCCTAAAGCACTAAGAGGGGAGCCATTGGGGGATAAAGAAAACCCGGCAGGTTACCTGGAGGACCAGCTCAAGAGGTGGCGACAAGAAACAGAAAGAGATCCAGAAGAGGATCCACTGATGACAACACTGTTCAGGACATCATTGATGGAAGCAATGCCAACGCCTGTTGGAGCAGACTAGAAGATGTGGTGGGACTAACGTCAAAGTCACACAAAGAGTTCTGTGACCATGTTATCCACGCAGTGGAGAAATACAGGAAGGATGAACAGAAACTGACAGAGCAAGGGAGAGACATTCAAAGAAAACTGACACAGATGCAGCTGGAAGAGCTGACAAGAAAGGAAAAAAAGAGAACACAAGCCCCAGTGATCACTCCAGCTCCAGGGCATCATGGCACCTGTCATTTTTATTTTTATTTAATTTTAATTTCACCTTTATTTAACCAGGTAAGCCAGTTGAGAACAAGTTCTCATTTACAACTGCGACCTGGCTGTGACACTCTGGCTCCGGGACTTTTGTATTTGAGCCAGGGTGTATTTGTTTTGTTGGGTTTTGTTGTGGGGTTTTGGTGTATAGGGTGTATTCGTTTGGTTGTGTTTTGGGTGAGTAATTGTAGTGTCGTGTGACTCCCAATCGGAGGTAACGAGTGTCAGCTGTCGGCTCGTTATCTCTGATTGGGAGCCATATTTAAACTGTTTGTGTTCTCATGTGGGTTGTGGGTTTTTGTTCCAGGTTCAGTCTTTGTCACTGTTGGACTTCACTATCGTCTTTTGTTTTGTATTTACGTGCTTTACTCATTAAAGTCAACATGTTCACTCAACGCGCTGCGTATTGGTCTGCTCCCTTTCAAGACGATCGTGACAGAAAAACCCACCTTAAAAGGACCAAGCAGCGTGTCAAGCGGCAACAGGACCCAGCTCCAAAGGCTTCCTGGACATGGGAGGAGATTTTGGACGGAAAGGGGTCCTGGACTTGGGAGGAGATCCTGGATGGGATGGATCGCCGTCCATGGAGCGAAACGGTGGAGAGGCGACGGCGAGAGGAGCAACGGCGTCAGCAGGGCCATCGTCGGAAGGACGAGAGGCAACCCCAAAAAGTTTTTTGGGGGGGCACATGGCTTTGGGCGGCTGGGCAGCAGGAGGCTGCCACAGGGCTGACGGAGGCAGAGAAGGGGCGAATTCAAGAGGCAACCAGGTTACGGGGGTCACTGGTCAAAGTAGGGAAAGGAGATGTAGGGGCACGGCGAGTGGTACTGGGGTGTATTACCAGTCCAGTCCGGCCCGTTCCAGTTCCCCGGGGTAGAGCCAGTGGTGTGTGCCTCCAGTACGGTCCGGCCTGTTACGACCCCTCGCACCAAGGATGCGGTGCGCTGCGCCAGCCCGGCCCGGCCTGTTCCGGCCACTCGCACCAGGGATACGGTGCGCTCGCCAGCCCAGCCCGGCCTGTTCCGGCCACTCGCACCAGGGATACGGTGCGCTTCGCCAGCCCAGCCCGGCCTGTTCCGGCCACTCGCACCAGGGATACGGTGCGCTTCGCCAGCCCGGCCCGGCCTGTTCCGGCCACTCGCACCAGGGATACGGTGCGCGTCGCCAGCCCAGCCCGGCCTGTTCCGGCCACTCGCACCAGGGATACGGTGCGCGTCGCCAGCCCAGCCCGGCCTGTTCCGGCCACTCGCACCAGGGATACGGTGCGCTTCGCCAGCCCGGCCCGGCCTGTTCCGGCCACTCGCACCAGGGATACGGTGCGCGTCGCCAGCCCTTTCCCACCAGTGCCTACACCACGCACCAAGCCTCCTGTGTGTCCCCCGAGTCCTGTGCGTCCTGTTGCTGCTCTCCGCACTAGGCCTTATGTGCGTCCCCAGGGTCCTGCATGCCCTGTTCCTGCTCTCCGCACTAGGCCTTATGTGCGTCCCCAGGGTCCAGCATGCCCTGTTGCTTCTCCCCGCACTAGCCCTGAGATGCGTGTCCTCAGCCCGGTACCTCCAGTTCGGCACCACGCACCAGGCCTACGGGTGCGCCTCAGACGGCCAGAGTCTGCCGTCTGCCCAACGGGGCCTGAACTGCCCGTCTGCCCTAAGGCGCTTGAACTGGCCGTCTGGACTGAGCCTGCAAAGCCGCCCCGTCTGCCATGAGCCTTCAGAGCCGTCCGCCAGACCGGAGCCGCTAGAGCCTTCCGCCAGACAGGATCAGCCAGAGCCTTCCGCCAGACAGGATCAGCCAGAGCCTTCCGCCAGCCATGAGCAGCCAGATCCGTCCGCCAGCCATGAGCAGCCAGATCCGTCAGCCAGCCATGAGCAGCCAGATCCGTCGGCCAGCCATGAGCAGCCAGATCCGTCGGCCAGCCATGAGCAGCCAGATCCGTCAGCTAGCCATGAGCAGCCAGATCCTTCAGCCAGCCATGAGCCGTCCAGCCAGGATCCGCCAGAGCCGTCCAGCCAGGATCCGCCAGAGCCAGCCAGCCTGGATCCGCCATTGAGTCCGGTGCTGCCCCTTAGTCCGGTGCTGCCCCTTAGTCCGGTGCTGCCCCTTAGTCCGGTGCTGCCCCTTAGTCCGGTGCCGCCCTTAATCCAGTGGGGGTTTAGTTGGGGGGTGGTCATGTGGAGGAGGCTAGGGAAGCGGGTGGTGACTAAGGTGGGGTGGGGACCACGACCAGGGCCAGAACCGCCACCGTGGACAGACGCCCACCCAGACCCTCCCCTAGACTGTATGCTGGTGCGCCCGGAGGTCGCACCTTTAGGGGGGGGTACTGTGACACTCTGGCTCCGGGACTTTTGTATTTGAGCCAGGGTGTATTTGTTTTGTTGGGTTTTGTTGTGGGGGTTTTGGTGTATAGGGTGTATTCGTTTGGTTGTGTTTTGGGTGAGTAATTGTAGTGTCGTGTGACTCCCAATCGGAGGTAACGAGTGTCAGCTGTCGGCTCGTTATCTCTGATTGGGAGCCATATTTAAACTGTTTGTGTTCTCATGTGGGTTGTGGGTTTTTGTTCCAGGTTCAGTCTTTGTCACTGTTGGACTTCACTATCGTCTTTTGTTTTGTATTTACGTGCTTTACTCATTAAAGTCAACATGTTCACTCAACGCGCTGCGTATTGGTCTGCTCCCTTTCAAGACGATCGTGACACTGGCCAAGATAAAGCAAAGCAGTGCGATAAAAACAACAACACAGAGTTACATATGGGGTAAAAAAAACAAAGTCAAAAAATACAACAGAAAATATATATACAGTGTGTGCAAATGTAGCAAGTTATGGAGGTAAGGCAATAAATAGGCTATAGTGCAAAATAATTACAATTAGTATTAACACTGGAATGATAGATGTGCAAGAGATGATGTGCAAATAGAGATACTGGGGTGCAAATGAGCAAAATAAATAACAATATAGGGATGAGGTAGTTGGGTGGGCTAATTTCAGATGGGCTGTGTACAGGTGCAGTGATCGGTAAGGTGCTCTGACAACTGATGCTTAAAGTTAGTGAGGGAGATAAGAGTCTCCAGCTTCAGAGATTTTTGCAATTCGTTCCAGTCATTGGCAGCAGAGAACTGGAAGGAATGGCGGCCAAAGGAGGTATTGGCTTTGGGGATGACCAGTGAGATATACCTGCTGGAGCGCATACTAGGGGTGGGTGTTGCTATAGTGACCAATGAGCTAAGATAAGGCGGGGATTTGCCTAGCAGTGATTTATAGATGGCCTGGAGCCAGTGGGTTTGACGACGAACATGTAGTGAGGACCAGCCAACAAGAGCGTACAGGTCACAGTGGTGGGTAGTGTATGGGGCTTTGGTGACAAAACGGATGGCACTGTGATAGACTACATCCAATTTGCTGAGTAGAGTGTTGGAGGCTATTTTGTAAATGACATCGCCGAAGTCAAGTATCGGTAGGATAGTCAGTTTTACGAGGGCATGTTTGGCAGCATGAGTGAAGGAGGCTTTGTTGCGAAATAGGAAGCCGATTCTAGATTTAACTTTGGATTGGAGATTCTTAATGTGAGTCTGGAAGGAGAGTTTACAGTCTAACCAGACAACTAGGTATTTGTAGTTGTCCACATACTCTAGGTCAGACCCGTTGAGAGTCGGGATTCTAGTCGGGTGGGCGGGTGCCAGCAGCGTTCGATTGAAGAGCATGCATTTAGTTTTACTAGTGTTTAAGAGCTGTTGGAGGCTACTGAAGGAGTGTTGTATGGCATTGAAGCTCGTTTGGAGGTTTGTTAACACAGTGTCCAATGAAGGGCCAGATGTATACAAAATGGTGTCGTCTGTGTAGAGGTGGATCTGAGAGTCACCAGCAGCAAGAGCGACATCATTGAAATACACGGAGAAAAGAGTCATCCAGGGAGGTCAACAACCATCGCCTCAGCAGCAAGGCCAAAGAGTTCCTGCCTTACCAATAGTGAATGTGTATACACACCAATCCACTGGACAGTGGCTAAACAAAGGAAATGGAAACAGACCAAGGAATCAATGGTACCGACCACAGCAGCAGACACACCAGAATGGTGGACCAAGAAGACCAGGTGTCTGCTGGAGGTGCAATCAATCAGGACATACAAGAAGGAATTGTCCCACCAAGCTGTGGTGGCCTAGGCAACAGGGTAATTGGCAAGGAAATGGGCTCAGCTTAGCTGAATGGCGGCAGTCTCAGACACAGGCTCCACAGGGCCCAGTGAACCTGTGGGGAGGACCAAATCATGGATACTAGGGATGCCCAGGGAATCCTAGAGGGGAGGGTCAGCTAGTGGCAGTAACTATGCAGGCTGATGAAGAACATATGCTACAGGTTCAGATGAATAATAGAGGCAAACCAATGATGATAGATACTGGAGCAACTTACTGATGGGTAAGTCCAAATTATGCCTCTCACCTCCTCCCCATGTCAGGCAAATATGCACAGACAATAGAATTTTCATGACAAACGCAGTTAATACATATGACAGTTCCAGTAAAATAAGAAGCAGGAAAAAGCTACATGTATCCCTATATTAGTATCAGCACAAACTCCAGTTAATCTATTAGGAAGAGATGCACTGTGTAGAATGGGGGTCCAAATTAAATGCACATCAGAGGGACTAATAATAGTTCAGGAAGGGGTATGTCCACAGAAGATGATGGACCAGACCATCATCACATGAGTAAACTATTTTGGTAGAAGAGGGGCCACAGGGCATGTAGGAAAGTGCAACCACCGAGGCAAGAGATAACATATTTGGAGATTTGAGTTTTCGAAGTCACGAAGCATGTTGGGCGTGATCGAGTGGGAGCAGTGCGGATAACGAAAAGCCTAGGGGTTTAAATCTCATTAGACTTTATTTCGTTTTATGTGCACTGGATTTGGAATTCACCGGGGAAGGGAGCAGTCACGAGTGATGTTCTTGAGGGTTTTCTGAGTAGGGGGATCAGGAGACTGGTAAATTCAATAGAGAGTGAGAATTTCTAATTTTAATTGTTTGGACTGGTTAAGAGGTATCAAATGGAAACTAATAAATGTGTACTTTTTCTTCCAGGAAAAAGAGGGGAGTGATTTTCTCTTTTCTGTGAAATATTTTCTGAGACTATAAATAAGGCCTGGCCATTTTTTGTTTGTTGTTTTACTATATGGTGTTTAAATAACCATAAACAACCCACTTAGTATGAAATGTTAGCTGTATAGGATTTGTATTTTTATTTTAGGCTTGTTTTCACGGGATAGAAGTGATATATGTTAAAGGGGCAAACACATGTAATTTGAGGTTTTATTTACTGAGTGATAAGTAAATACATGTGGTTTCTTTTGAAAAGAGCTGTACTAAGGACTTACTGTACACTTGGGATACAAAATGTATGAAATGCTTTGACGGTTGTTAATGATTAGTCTACTATAGAATGACCTCTGACCTTTGTCTTGACTTTCTAGTGTGATTTCAACACCCACATTGGACAACCGAGTGACATAGGATGATGAGTTTAAGGTAATTTATTATACGGAGTTAAGGGTCATTTATAATACTGATAATTATGAAGAAGTTTATAATTTGGCAATAATCCTATATATAATTCTAAACAGGATAAGGATGAAGTGAGAGAGTTAGTCCTGAATGAGGGATATTCCTTAAATAATGTTATGGGATACAATTAAGTTAAGATATTCTCAAAGGTTGTCATTTTAATTTCATTTATTATTTTGGTTTAACAGGCAATGTTGTTTTGTTTTTTGAACGCATGAATCATGATGTGAGTCATGTGTCCAAAGGGGGGAGTAGTACTGGTCGGATGTACTGGTCGCATGGTTTGTTGGTAAATATGCAAGTTGTATTAAGTATATGAGCAGTAGTAAAAATGTGTTATGGGTTAGGTTAAATGTTTTTGTGATAGGAGGCAGAGTGTAGAGGAGGCCTGTCTATGAAACGAGTGGACTGCAACAAGCTGCAAGTAGGTGCACTTCCTAATCTCAAGGCTTCTCCTGACTGATGAGAAGACATGGTACAGTAGCATAAGTAGCATACTGTGTCTCTCCTAACCTAACAATGTTCTTAAGACTTTCTTCCCATGTGTGAAGGTAACTCTGCCCAATTGAGCAGGAGAATGTGAGCAATTTCTGCACCCTGAAGACTATGTGACGGTAAAAGACTACAGAAGAAAGTGCTGGAAAGACCCTAGGTGGAGGGCCTGTACCAGGTGTTGTTGGCTACCTCAATGACGGTAAAGGTGGCAGAGACAGATACTTAGATCCATGTGTCCCACTATAGGAGTGTTCCAACCCCAGGAGAGGAAGATGGCCCCGCCATTGGGTAGCATTGTTGTCTTTTGTGTTTGTCTGTGTTTGTGTGTCTTTGCAGCAGTAACTCCAAGCTTCCCTATGGGTAGGCTGGTAGAAGGAAACTCTTCGCAGACCGATGTCGATGGATTGAGAGGGACTCTGGCTGATCCGGAGACCCTAGTGACGGAAGAAGGTTAACAGCTAAAGTGACCATACATCGTCATCCAGGTTACTCCAACGGCTGTACGGATAGAGGGGAGCGCGACCTGGTATCATCTAAACCATTGTACCAGAGTACCACGAGGGAACCGATGACTTAGAGATGAGGGAGATGAGGATGCTGGAGCTGGCGAGAATCAGGAGATGGGGAGGATGGCAATTACTGATGAGCTACATGTTCTTGCTGATTCCCTCGGCGGAGGGGCAGACCTTCGAGACTTTCGAGAATTTCATGACCTTCTAGATCTTCAAGATATTTCAGACATCCAAGACGCACCAGATATCCCCATCATTGATTTCTCTGCCCTTGACTAGTCCCCCTGAGAATAAGGGGAATGGCATACTGACAATAGTAGAGAGCAAAAATAACAAAACAGAGAAGAGAAACAGACAGGATTAAAATGTATATTCCTGCACAAGCAGGAACCATAACTAGAATACAGGAAGGGATCGCTATTAAAGTACGAGGGTTAAATGGTTATTGGTGTGGGAGGAACCAGCACAAGGATTATGGGGAAGTCACATGGGGTAGTGTGACCTTAAGATAATGAATGAAAAAGACAGGTGGATCATAGACATAAGGATAACAGCCCAAGACTTAGATAAACAATTTGATGTAGTACTTAGAAGTGCTACATTTCCAGGGGGCAGGGTTGTTGAAGTAGTTATTCCTTGGGAAAGTGCACTAAACCCTGTATATGTTAGAGCCATACCAAATGCAGAAGAAAGGGAATGGAAGGAACTGTTAAACAATGACTCGTATAGATGAGTACAATATATTACATTAAAATTAAATAAAGAAAATAGTATAATATGCACCACATCTCCGTTAAAATAATTAACAGTAGTTCCAAATCCCCACAGTTACCAGGACTGTGCTATGATTCAACCACAACTTCTGTCATCTAAGGAACTCGGAAAGACCATATTGCCCAGCAGAATGTTTGTCATATTTAGGAAATTCTAAATATAAACAATTTTATAATCAACCAGGATGGGGAGAGAAGGGTAAGCAATTAGTGGTTAGAATAGGAACAAGGAAAATGGAAACACCAGAGTAATGTCAAATAGACTATGAGCAAATATATAGGAGTGGTACAATAAAACAATTGGGTTATAGAATTTAGAAGAATACAAAGGAGAATGTGAAATATGTGGCATTTATACAGATAGCCTTTGGAATGCAGACACCCCTCAAAGAAAAATATATCAGGCAGCAGGGTCAAGTATTAGAAATTGGTATTAAGAATGATTGGTGAAATATAATAATTTGTCATATAGTCAATGCTTATAGGGATTTTTTGGATTGGAAATGAACTTAACTAAACTGTTATGATCTGTCCTTTCTCGAGGTTACTACGGATGGTTTCTTAATGCATAGCAGAGATAATTCGGTCCAGAACGGTGTGAACCTCAATAAAAACAAAAAACCCTCTACCCGGCTGAAGAGGAGCAACAAAGGCGTTGAAGATGTTCCTGACCAGCACCACCTCTACCAGGAGACCTGAATCAGAACCAGCATCCAATTGAAGCAATCAACTGCCTTTTCTCTCAAGAATGTGACAGGAGTCCATGTGGAGTGAGCAGGAAGAGAGATCTATTCAAATACAACATTTTCTCATAGTTTTGGTATACTGGTTGGCAAAATGAACAAAACAGAATGGAGGTAGAGGTGGGGCGGCTCAGGTGTGACATTGGAATTGGGACATTGCCATGGGCAATCCAAGTTGAACTATGAAGCTATCTGAAGAACATAATGAAGACATGCCAGAAGACTGAGTGCCGGGGGAGGAAGGGATTGTTATTTGAGGTAGTAGGTTGATTAAGGAGGTATTATACACTGCTACATTTATAGTAATTTAAACTAAGAATGCATTGAGATACTGATCTGTTGTTATTCTCCTTATGAGGGAGCTAATGCTAGAATTATGGATAATTATACTGTATTTTAATATAAATATACATTCTGCCAGTGTCAATATGTGCCAAGGGGAGAGTTTTAACTTTGAGTGATGGAACCAATGTGACTAACTAAGAATTGTCATTCTAAATCTGTTTTGGGTAGTTAATTTGATTATGATTATGAATTGTAAGCTTACTGATTGATCTGAATGAAGTTATGTGATTTAAAGATGTTGACAACATGGCCTAGATATTATGGTTAAAACAAAGTTGCATTTATTTTAGGTATGATGTGTTAGGATACTAACACTTATATTGGAATTGGTTTGAGTAGAAACTTCTGAATTTTAATGTTTGAAAACTATAACCTTAAATGCCAGGATTGTGTCTGATATCATGACCATAATTAATCATTATATACTTTTGTGGTGTTGTGGGACAATGAGTCCCACATTGGGGGGATATGAGGAAGGTTTTTTAGTGGACTATGAGATAAAACTGAGTTAATCACGATCATATAGTTAGAATTCTCTGTTGCTAGGCAAGAACTTAATTGGGTCATTTCACTGTGTGTGTGTGTGTGTGTGTGTGAAGTGGGGATCTGACCTAGGGTCAAATTGCTTGCTCTTACCTAATCCATGGCTGTCTTACCTTATCAGAGACTGAAACCAGACTGTTGCCTAATGCATCTCTCCTCAGTGAACCTGTCATGTCCAACAATCAATCTTCAGGTCAAGCTCGGGAGAGCTGGGGTTGAACAGAGTTTAAACTAAACATTAGTGTTTTTGCAAGATAAGGGATTGATTGATTGTATTACTATTGATTCTGAACTGAATAAAAGTTGAATTTAGCCGCCATCATAGACAAAGGAAGTGGGCGGAGCGATAGAGAGTGGGAAACTGAAGAGGGAGGGATTTTAAGCTAGGATGTGTGGGAATGAGACTATATAGAGGGGGAGCAGAGAGAGAGAAGGGGGGCTACTCTGCAGACCAGCCTGACTTTGTTGAATTGTAATAAAGTCAATCTTGATTCTACAAAAACTCTGGAAGAACTTTGATTTTTAATAAAGTATAGTGATTATTTTCCACATCAAGTTAAAGTGACTCTCTCTGTCTGAACAGTAGTCTGTGACAGTAGGGGAACAGGAGGTATCGACCAGTCGGTTAGTGATTATCAATACTCTGCAATGGCGCTAACTCACTGCGTCCCAAATGGCACTTTATTCTCTGCACTACTTCTGACTAGGCTCTGGTCAAACGTCGTGCACTATGTAGGGAATAGGGTGCCATGGGATTTACATTTTAGTCATTTAGCAGACGCTCTTATCCAGAGCGACTCACAGTTAGTGAGTGCATACATTTTCATACTGGCCCCCTGTGGGAATCGAACCCACAACCCTGGCGTTGCAAACGCCATGCTCTACCAACTGAGCTACACAGGGGGATGCGTCCCCTCTCCAGTGATCTGATACAGGCAGCAGACTAGCAGTATATTCTGGGCTACTGAGGGATTCCTCTCCATGCTGTGTCCACTGGCCTACAACAACCAGCAGACTCTGACTCAGAAAGACAGATAGATAGACAGACAGACAGACACATGTACAGAATTACACTGTACTGTACAACAATACTGTTCTGGTAGTAGGGTAGGGAGAGGCAGCTATGCTTTTCCTCAGAGCCATCTATTTACATATATACGGGGCTCTGGTTTTCCTTCAATAATGTAGTGATCTATCAACTGTATAGTACTGTATCAAAATGAAACGTCGCACACATGTATCCACGCACACACACACACCTTGAGATGCAATCTGCACTGTAAACCTCTCTCGGGTTCGGTTCTATTTGGCTTCCTGACCTTTACAATAAACATGACAAGGACAATGAATTCAATACCTACCAACTCCCCACTGTCTCCCCTCCTAAGACCCAATCAAAACCAGCTCAAAGGAAGTGCAGTACGGTCAGTGTTGGGCCTCACAGCGCTCTCCACTCCTCTCCTCTCTACACTGTTAAAATGAAGTGCTTTGTAAAACCAAAACGAGTGGCACCAAAAAAACAAAGCTGTCACCAACTTTGCTGGAGTATTGAAACACATCATCCTGAGATGTTTTGAAACATTACATGGTGTTTTGTAAGACCACTTAATCAAGTATTGTGCAACAATACTCCAAAGGACTGGGAGCACTAACAGAAAAGGTTGAAAACACTATTTTGGTGTTTCGTGTTGATTACAGAATTAGATACCTTCTCTTTTGGTGTTGTTTCTTTTCTCTAAAGCTTCTAAACACTATTATGATGTTTTAATCCTGTCTTAATGTTTAACATCATTTTATGTATTTGATAATTTGCCATTATATACCTTTTTGGCAGGCATTGTCAAGTACAGTATTCAAACCACCAGCAGGAACTGGAGGTTGAATTGCAAGAACTGAGGATTCTGCACTTGCCTCTTCCATTGACAATCTTGAATGTGGGAATGGGTGCTGTCCTCATTGAACATACATTTACCTGACAGTTTCAATAGATATTCATCATCTTTTCTTTCTTCAAACATTACATTTTAGTCATTTAGCAGACGCTCTTATCCAGAGCACCTTACAGTGTTTTAGTGAGTGCATACATTTTCATACTGGCCCCCGTGGGAATCGAACCCACAACCCTGGCGTTGCAAACGCCATGCTCTACCAACTGAGCTACACGGGACATGCATACAACATTGTGTGAAAGAATCATAAAGTCTAACATTTTGGAATTACCCACAATCCTCTAAAAACATAGTCATGTGGCAATATAGGAAATGCAAGGTGATTAAAACTAAAGACTTCCAATGAGTTCAATCACTCTATTGTCTCTCTCTTTGGTTATCCTCATGAAAGATACTTACATTTTGAGAAACATATTAAGTTGGATTTACATTATTTTGGTAAAATGAAATTAACAAATCATTGAAACGCCTTGCATACATTAAAAAAATATATATTTTGGGGTATTTTGACACTTTATTGAGATAGGTGGGAGAAACAGATTGAAGGGAGGAATTGAACCCCGGTCTACGGTGGGGAGAGGGGTGATCCGTCTAAGCCGGGTGTGTTACCGCTAGACCACAGGCTCTGCACGACTTGCATTCATTTTTATAAAGTATATGTTGGTTTTAATTTTGTATTTTATTTCAATTCACCCCAGAATACATTCTTACAGTGTGGCTGTGTGGTTGAGTGGGTAAAACTTAAAATGAAAAGTACCATCGTACTGCCCCTCCTGTTTCTAATCTGTCAAAATAAATCATAAAATAATAAAGGTACAAAACTATTCTCCATAGGCCCTTATCATCGATCAATATTTAGGATATAAACCATTTGAATTTCTAAACCATTGATTGTATGAAAAACAAAGTTTTTGTGTTTTGATGCTGCCTTTTACATGCACTGAAACCCAAAAAAAGTGTTTTTCACAACAATAAAACCACCAATATTCAGGTTGAAGAACCACTTTGTGCGTTTCAGAGTACTACATTTCTGTTTTAAAACTCATTTTCTGTTATTAAACACTTACATTGGGTTTACATTCAAACACACTCCACACACCAGATCTCAGCTTAGGTCTACTACTTTTCATGGTTTCATTACACAATCATGGTGTTTTGAGACTTTCTATTTTTTACCGTGTACACTAAGACCCCCTCTCTCCCTCTCTCTCTCTCTCTCTCTCTCTCTCTGTCCACTACATCAACACATACATATGTTTCTCTCATCTGCACCCAGAAACAAAATAGTCTCTCTCTTCGTAGCAGATGGACTAGTAGTTTACCCATGGTGTTATGCGTTGTCATGGTGTTATCAATAACAGCCTTCCATCGCTCATCCTTACTGGTTACCACAAAGCGTAACTGTGTGAAACACTTCACACAAGCAGTTCCCTCACAGGACAAACACAGTTATTTGAATTGAATTGAATTGAATTAAATACGGTAAGTTGTTACAAGGCTGAAAACGGCAGCAGACTGGGAAAGAAAAATAATAGTCGAAAATAAACACCTTGGTTCACAATCTGCCAAGCTATGTTTTTTTAAAGCACGGGTTCAAATTGTGGCCAAGCAAAGCAGTAACAGGAGGAATGTGGGCTGAATCGGTCTTTCAGAGACGTTTCCTATAAGTTTTAAGTTTCAAGTTTTATTGTCACGTGCACACGTACAGTGAAATACCTTTCTTCAAGTTCTAAACGCAACAATGCAGCAATATATTTCAGTAGTACTATAAAAAAGTAAAGACTACTGGTTACTACACAAATAGAGATGTTTACTGTGTATGTGTGTGTGTGTGTGTGTGTGTGTGTGTGTGTGTGTGTGTGTGTGTGTGTGTGTGTGGTAATATTGTGCTGGGTTCGCTCCATAGAGAGCAGCAGCAGCGCTGAGCCTCGGAAGGCTGCCAGTATTTTCAGTGTGTGACTCATACAGGAGAACAAGGCACTGCTGGTCTGTCTGTCTGTCCGTCGTTCCCCCTGCTGTCTGTCTGTCGTTCCCCCTGCTGTCTGTCTGTCTGTCTGTCGTTCCCCCTGCTGTCTGTCTGCCTGCCTGTCTGTCTGTCGTTCCCCCTGCTGTCTGTCTGTCGTTCCTCCCGCCGTTCTGCCTCTCCCTCCCGCCGTCTCTCTCTATCACTCTCCCTGCAAGACATGTGTCTCTCCTTCCAGAATGACTAGTGAATCTCTGTCTCTCTTTCCTAGTCGCCACATCCCTCTATCCACCGCTAACTCCTTTCATCATCTGGCTCAGTGAGACAGACTCATGTCTGTTAGAAAAAGCAAAGGATTAGGCATGGGTGTAATGAAAAGGTATAATCCTTCCTTATCCATCATAACTATCTCAATCTAATAATACATCTATTCAACTAAAACAGATTGAAATCCTTATGGGAGTCTGTTTATTCAACAGTAGGTCATTTGAATCCTTCTGGGCATGATTGTGTTGTTATTAATCACATCCCATACAGGATGTGGGTAAATGCAGAGATTTTATTCATGCCATGAGGGGTTTTGAGCCGATCTAATTAATTATCTGACTTGGGTTGTTAATGAGTGTAAGACTCACTGAGGAACAGGTGGATGAGAGAGAGAGAGAGAGAGAGAGAGAGAGAGAGAGAGAGAGAGAGAGAGAGAGAGAGAGAGAGAGAGAGAGAGAGAGAGAGAGAGAGAGAGAGAGAGAGAGCATGACCCTCCTCACATCCCTATGGGCATTAATGTAAGTGCATTTCCATTTCAATCACATCATCTCACCAGCCGATCATCAATGCACTGTACTGTAGAGAGGATGACCTCAGCCCAGAGGTCTGATCGTCATTAATGTCCTTCCCTCCGGTCCCCTGACTCAAATTGATGCTTGGACGGTATCTCTCTCTCACACACACACACACACAAGTTCACACACACACACAAATACAAGGATATGATAAACACACACCGAGATACACACAAATGCACTCACCATTACATACACAAACACACTTAGAGCACATCTATAACCAAATTTCCGGCCCAAAGACAGTCAGGAGGATAGGAGCTGGTCTCATTGCACCAGCACACTGAATGAAATAAGTCTGAGAGGTAATATTGTGAAGGGGGAGCGTATCTGTGAGGAGGATGTTATAATTTATGAATAATAAATTGCGTTTACATGCGCTTTTTACTAGGCCTCAACGCAGTTTACATTTAACTCATCCCATCCAATAACAATAACTAGCAGCCACCTGTACATGTATTTGTGTGTGTGGTTGTGTGTGTGTGTGCATGTGTGTGTGTTTGTGTGTGTGTGTGTATACTGTATGTGTGTGTGTGCGCGTGTGCCCACGCATGTGTACAGTGCCTTGCAAAAGTATTCATCCCCCTTGGCGTTTTTTCTATTTTGTTGCATTACAACCTGTAATTTAAATGGATTTTTTTGGGGATTTCATGTAATGGACATACACAAAATAGTCCAAATTGGTGAAGTGAAATGAAAAAAATAACTTGTTTCAAAAAAATTCTAAAAAATAAATAACGGAAAAGTGGATCGTGCATATGTATTCACTCCCTTTGCTATGAAGCCCCTAAATAAGATCTGGTGCAACCAATTACCTTCAGAAGTCACATATTTAGTTAAATAAAGTCCACCTGTGTGCAGTCTAAGTGTCACATGATCTGTCACATGATCTCAGCATATATACACCTGTTCTGAAAGGCCCCAGAGTCTGCAACACCACTAAGCAAGGGGCACCACCAAGCAAGCGGCACCATGAAGACCAATGAGCTCTCCCGAACAGGTCAGGGACAAAGTTGTGGAGAAGTACATATCAGGGTTGAGTTATAAAAAAATATCAGAAACTTTGAACATCCCACGGAGCACCATTAAATCCATTATAAAAAAATTGAAAGAATATGGCACCACAACAAACCTGCCAAACCTGCCAAGAGAGCCCACCAAAACTCACGGACCAGGCAAGGAGGGCATTAATCAGAGAGGCAACAAAGAGACCAAAGATAACCCTGAAGGAGCTGCAAAGCTCCATAGCGGAGATTGGAGTATCTGTCCATAGGACCACTTCAAGCTGTACACTCCACAGAGCTGGGCTATATGGAAGAGAGGCCAGAAAAAAGCCATTGCTTTAAAAAAAAAAAAGCAAACACATTTGGTGTTCGCCAAAAGGCAGGTGGGAGACTCCCCAAACATATGTAATTTGTAAGTCGCTCTGGATAAGAGCGTCTGCTAAATGATGTAAATGTAAATGTAAATATGGTAGAAGGTACTCTGGTCAGATAAGACTAAAATTGAGCTTTTTGGCCGTCAAGGAAATTGCTATGTCTGGCGCAAACCCAACACCTCTCATCACCCCGAGATCACCGATGTTTTTCATCGGCAGGGACTGGGAAACTGGTCAGAATTGAAGGAATGATGGATGGTGCTAAATACAGGGAAATTCTTGAGGGAAACCTGTTTCAGTCTTCCAGAGATTTGAGACTGGGACGGAGGTTCACCTTCCAGCAGGACAATGACCCTAAGCATACTGCTAAACAACACTCGAGTGGTTTAAGGGGAAACATTTAAATGTCTTGGAATGGCCTAGTCAAAGCCCAGACCTCAATCCAATTGAGAATCTGTGGTATGACTTAAAGATTGCTGTACACCAGCGGAACCCATCCAACTTGAAGGAGCTGGAGCAGTTTTGCCTTGAAGAATGGGCAAAAATCCCAGTGGCTAGATGTGCCAAGCTTATAGAGACATACCTCAAGAGACTTACAGCTGTAATTTCTGCAAAAGGTGGCTCTACAAAGTGTTGACTTTAGGGGGGTGAATAGTTATGCACGCTCAAGTTTTCAGTTTTTTTGTCATATTTCTTGTTTGTTTCACAATAACAAATCTTTTGCATGTTCAAAGTGGTAGGCATGTTGTGTAAATCAAATGATACAAACCATCAAAAAATCAATTTTAATTCCAGGTTGTAAGGCAACAAAAAAGGAAAAATGCCAAGGGGGGGTGAATACTTTCGCAAGACACTGTACGTGTGTGTCTCTTTGTGCATACAGTACCAGTCAAAAGTTTTAGAACACCTACTCATTCAAGGGTTTTTCTTTATTTTTTACTGTTTTCTACATTTTAGAATAGTGAAGACATCAAAACTATGAAATAACACATATGGAATCATGTAGTAACCAAAAAAGTGTTAAACAAATCAAAATATATTTTTGATTTTAGATTCTTCAAAGTAGCCACACTTTGCCTTGATGACAGCTTTGCACACTCTTGGCATTCTCTCAACCAGCTTCATGAGGAATGCTTTTCCAACAGTCTTGAAGGAGTTCCCACATATGCTGAGCACTTGTTGGGTGCTTTTCCTTCACTCTGTGGTCATACTCCTCCCAAACCATCTCAATTGGGTTGAGGTCGGTGATTGTGGGGGCCAGGTCATCTGATGCAGCACTCCATCACTCTCCTTGGTCAAATAGCCCTTACACAGCCTGGAGGTGTGTTATGGGTAATTGTCCTGTTGAAAAATGATAGTCCCACTAAGCGCAAACCAGATGGGATGGCGTATCGCTGCAGAATGCTGTGGTAGCCATGCTGGTTAAGTGTGCCTTGAATTCTAAATAAATCACAGACAGTGTCACCAGCAAAGCACCCCCATACCATAACACCTCCTCCTCCATGCTTCACTGTGGGAACCACACATGCAGAGATCATCCGTTCACCTACTCTGCGTCTCACAAAGACACGGCGGTTGGAACCAAAAATCTCAAATTTGGACTCATCAGACTAAAGGACAGATTTCCACCGATCTAATGTCCGTTGCTGGTGTTTCTTGGCCCAATCAAGTCTCTTCTTCTTATTGGTGTCCTTTAGTAGTGGTTTCTTAGCAGCAATTCGACCATGAAGGCCTGATTCACACAGTCTCCTCTGAACAGTTGATGTTCAGATGTGTCTGTTACTTGAACTCTGTGAAGCATTTATTTGGGCTGCAATCTGAGGTGCAGTTAACTCTAATGAATGTATCCTCTGCAGCAGAGGTAACTCTGGGTCTTCCATTCCTGTGGTGGTCCTCATGAGAGCCAGTTTCATCATAGCGCTTGATGGTTTATGCGACTGCACTTGAAGAAACGTTCAAAGTCCTTGAAATGTTCGGATTGACTGACCTTCATGTCTTAAAGTAATGATGGACTGTCATTTCTCTTTGCTTATTTGAGCTGTCTTGCCATAATATGGACTTGGTCTTTTACCAAATAGAGCTATCTTCTGTATACCACCCCTACCTTGTCACAACACAACTGATTGGCTCAAACGCATTAAGAAGGAAATAAATTCCACAAATTAACTTTTAAAAAGGCACACCTGTTAATTGAAATGCATTCCAGGTGACTACCTCATGAAGCTAATTCAGAGAATGCCAAGAGTGTGCAAAGCTGTCATCAAGGCAAAGGGTGGCTACTTTGAAGAATCTAAAATCTAAAATATATATATTTTGATTTGTTTAACAGTTTTTTGGTTACAACATGATTCCATATGTGTTATTTCATAGTTTTGATGTCTTCACTATTATTCTACAATGTAGAAAATAGTAAAAATAAAGAAAACCCTTGAATGAGTAGGTGTTCTAAAATGTTTGACTGGTACTGTATGTGTACTTGCACGTATGTGTGTTAACATGTTCATGTGTGTATGGAGTATTAGGTGTCCTACCGGGCCTGTCTTGGGCGAACACTGGATGTATCTGGCCAGGCTAATGATGAGGTCGTGGGTGATGGGGTCCACCAGGTTCCTGAAGCTGGCGTAGCGGTATAGCACATCATCCAGAGACGTGGACTCCATCCCCAAGTCCTACACAGAGAGAGACACAGGAGAGATGTAGAACAATGTTACATGATTAGGGCCAGCAGTTTTCACAAACCATGTGAATGGACCAGGAAAAACTCTGTATCCTACTTATAGCCTATAACTCAGGCCCTGGATTTTTCCCGGTTATACCACATTGTCAGGAAAGCCTCTGGGCCCTACAAAGTACACAGAATTAATCTCTACACAATATATCAATATTACATTAGTTTATGTGACAGTGACTGACTGACATACAGGAAACTAGCACACATCCTTATTGACCTGTACTCAGAGGTGGGATGAGCAAAAGTGTGAACACCCACAAATGTACCATTGCTAAGAAAACTTAACACTTAAACCTGCTGATCAAGTAGTGTTGACTCAAATACTAACAGATAGTAGATTTCGGCACCATGAAAGTGAGAGTGCTTGCTGCATGTCAGCAGCCCGACTGTCAAATTGAATACGACTAATTAATGCTTGAAGCTTTTCCTTCAGGCACGGGAAGGCTTTGTCAATTCATGCAAAGACCTTGAATTTGCTTAGGCTCCCTGACATGAACACACACTATTTCCCACAGGTTTCTATCTGAAGCTAAATCCATGGCAGACTATGGATTGTTTTTTTGTCTTTGCAGCTATTTTGAGGTTAGCTACTGGGTCTACAAACCCTCTCTCTCTCTCTCTCTCTCTCTCTCTCTCTCTCTCCCCATTGTGGTGTGTGCCTGAATGAGTATCAGAGCCTTGACACAGTCACAGACACCCCTCAACTGCATTCTTCTGTTAGAGTCCAACCACTTCAGAGGAGGTTTAGACAACTCAACTCGCTATTACACGTGTACTTCACTTCCAGAAATATCAACAGGTGCATCATAGCAGTTTCAATACAAACACAACATTGAGTTTTTTTTTTTTTTTTTCTTTCTTTGCTTTTTACCCTAGCATTGAGGCAACATCCAGAATAACGTTAGAACTGTGTGGCGTGCGGCCGTTTGAGGGTGTGTGTGTGTGTGTGTGTGCGGGTGCGGGTGTATGCATCCACGACAGCTGGATGAGTCACAGGACATGAGGGAGGCAATTCTCCCAGTGCCAGCCGAGCGAGCGATAAGAAATCAAGCAGCTATGCAAATAGATAACCCCTAAATGGAAATGTATCTGCCATCTCTGTGTGTTATCTTCGGCAGAGCAGAACACAGCAGGTTTAGGTACCTGCATTTACAGGTTGGCCACAAATTGGTGAGGGGAGAGGGGCGAGGGGTGGTAGTGGGGAATGGGGGTGGTCTATGGTTCTAGCCCAGGTAAAAACAACATGGCAAAGGCAGAGTGAGACTTTGAGGTGGAGAGAGAGAAAGGGCGGAAAGAACAAAATGACATTTGAGCAGCTAGTCCCTCTAGTCAAGAAAAGGCCATGCATTTTTTATGTCAATAGTCCGCTATTAAAAATGAATGACTATGACAACTAAAGCCGCAAAATTATTTGAACTGTAAGGTGGTGGTGGTGGTGGTGGTGGTGATTGTGATGTGAGTGGGAGGGTTAGCGGGGGAAGTGAGGACAATAAATTGTCTTTCATTAGAGTATTCCTCCCATATCAATTAGTCACATTCATCATCAAGTGGACTCCCTGTAAAAACCCTGCAAACGGACTCAGGAGGAGAAATTAAGAGTTTTTCGGTACATTAGGTGTTAACAGAGCTGCCCCTTCATTAATCAGTTCCCATTTAATTGGAATTTCCATGGTATCCGGGCAACAACGGGGTGCACCTGGTTGCCAGTGAACTGAGATGCTTCTCTCAGTCTCTCCGTCTTTTTCGAAGAACAGGCACTCTCTGTCTACCCCCCACATCACTCTCTCTTTTCTCTCCCTCTGTCTCTCTCACACTCTCTCTATCTAAGTCTCTCTCCCTCTACATCCATTTCTCTCTTTCTGTCTTCTACCCCCAAATTAACTAGCAGGAAAAACAGTAACAGCATCAGAATCAACAGTTTAGTTTCTAATCAACCTGTTGCTGTGTGGACTCAGGGCATGGTGATTATACTATATTATACAACGGGTGGGTCTAATCCTGGATGCTGATTGGTTAAAACCGTATTCCAGCCGGTGTCTATTCCACAAGTTACCACCTGCTAAAGCTATGACGTTGAAATGCCTATTTACTCTGTTCCATCTCACTGTGCAATCCACTGTCTCATCAGCCCAGCCAGGCAATTTATTAACTTGATCTCCACTATAAAAAGCATCTAGAAATTATCTCCCATTTATTTTAGACTAGCATTTGGTTTTCAACTATGGAGATTTGTATAAACCTTGCTGTCTGTCTCTCCGACCTTTGCAACATTGTTTCAATATTGAAATGTGATCTCTAGCTGTCCCATAGTAATGAACGTGTTGGGAGTCGGGAGGAGACAGACAGACAAACAGCTTTTCTCAGCCAGTCGAAATCATGAATCAGCTGGCATCATTTTATGGATATACAATGTCAATAGAAAACAGTTAAAACTAAATGAAATGCAGCTAGTTTGCGGTCTTTCCAGCTTCAGTTTGAAGTGATTGTGTTAGCTGTGTTGTTGGCTAGCTCCTCTGGACAACAGTGTCCTGACGAGAGAGCACATTTTCTATGCCAGGCGAAATAGCGCATCATTAGCTCATTGTTATGGATGTATCCAAATAAATGTCACTAGAAAACAGCTTAAACAAACGTAAATGCAGCTACTTTGCTGTTATTCTGGCTGCACTGTTTGACGTGACTGTAAGATAGCCGTAGTTGGCTAGCTAGCAAGCAAGGGATAAGAACGTTGCCAGCCAGTATGGCAATAGACCATTTAGAACAAATGACTGGGTCGCGTCCATAGATACAGAACAAAAGGACTGAACAACTGGGTCGCGTCTCTGGCAACGGAACCGATAGAACAAACGACCATCCGACTTGGGTAGCAACCTTAGATTTGTGCCGGCACTTGACTTCGTCTCGGGCTTAACAACACCTGTGCCAATATATCCTCCAAACACCGGCTTCTCTGGCATTATCACTTAAGTGTAGCAGGTGTGTGTTGAAAATAAGGTGATATCTAAAACCTAAAAGGGTTTTTCTGCTGTTCCCATAGGGGAACCCTCTGCACTCTTAGAAAAAAAGGTTCCAAAAGGGTTCTTCAGCTGTCCCCATAGAACCCTTTTTGGTTCCAGGTAGAACCCTTTTCAGTTCCATGTAGAACCCTTTACACAGAGGGAACCCAAAAGAGTTCTAACTGGAACCAAGAAGGGACCTGGAACCAAAAAGGGTTCTCCTATGGGGACAGCCGAAGAACCCTTTTGGAGCTAGGGGATTGATAATGACATGATAATCCACTGTGTGTCCCTTCCTGGCCTCATCTCAGCTCAGCCTGGGCCTATATTTACAAAGTGTCTCAGAGTAGGAGGGCTGATCTAGGATCAGGTCCCCTCATCCTTATAATCTAATTCAGTCTGGTTGAAATTACAAAACTGATCCTAGATCAGCACTCCTACTATGAGACGCTTTGTAAACAGAGGCTCTGATCTCTGAACCACAACCAGCAGGGATTTTATTTATTTAAGTAGGGAGTCATGCTGAGACCACAGTGTCTTTCGCAGATGAGCCCTGCGTGAACACATCAATAAACAACAATTACACTATACTTATCTATATACACATCAATTACATATAAAGCAAACACAAAACACAAAGAGCAAAACACAATCATATGAAACAAACACATTGTTCAGATTGAAACAAACACATTGTCCATCTAACATCCGCCTGAATTGCACCAACTCATTCCACATGAGGCGCAAAAAAACTCAAAGCAGATTTACTTAACTCGGTGGAGATGGAAGGGATCTCCAGAGTTAGCCATCCCTGAGTCCAGGTCTGGTAATTTATACATCTGAAGGTTAAGAATGAGGTAAGGTATGGTGGAGGTTTATGCAAGAAGGCTTTATAGACAAAAAGAGTGCAATGCATCACTCTACGAGACTTCAAAGAGGGCCAGGCTACTTTCTGATACAAAATGCAATGATGTGTACTGAACCAATCGCCTGTAATAAAGCGCAATGCGCTATGCTAAACTGCATCCAATGGCTTCAATACAGTGGCAGCTGCATTCATATAGACTATTTTGCCATAGTCAATAACAGGAATGAATGTTGACTGAATGATTCGTTTTCTGCTAGTTAATGAAAGACCTGTTCCTATAGAAGAAGCCTATTTTAATTCTTAATTTCTAACTCATCAACATGCTTTTTGAAAAATAGCTTTTTGTCAATCTAGATGCTGAGATATTTATAAGCGGGGACACGATCAATGAGTGCACCAAAAATCCTTAATGGGTGAGGATTGTCTGACCTCACCACTATGATCCACAGGATAACCCCTAAGCCTTAAGTTTACACAGCCGGCGCCTCCCATACTGGAACCTCCATCTTCTGAGATTGGATACTACATGGATTGATTGGAACATAGCCTCTATTTCCAGGCTTCTATTTTTGCAAAGCTCGAAATGTATACAGGGAATGAGACAATATGACAGCCAGGCTGTCTACGTGAGACAATAATTTGATCGTAACAAATTATACCTAGTGTTGAAGTAATTAAAATCAATAATCCTTGAGGGTGATATCAACAAAAGGAATGAACCAATCGATGAAATCATGTCCGATATTCAACATAAAGTGTAAAGGTCTCTCTCTCTCCATCCTCCCACAGGCCGATCGAGCCAGGCTGAATGCCATCACAGAGGGGCCATAAAGTGTGCCACTCCTCTAATTACATCAGCAGTGAAGGCGAGCCTCTGGGCATCTGTTTCAGCAACATGACACAGCCCAGGATGAGTTATGCTTTCTCACCAAAACCATGGACAGAGGGGCAAAGGAGGTGCGGGGCGGGAAGGACATGGGAGAGTTGCAGGATGCATCTCATCGGCTTGTTATGGTATCAGAACAAGAGCAGATACTGTAGATAGCTGTTGGTGTAAATGAATATCTGTCATCTAAGTTTACCTAATATCCTTTGGTAATTTGACTGTATTCGAATGCTGGGTCGTATTCATCAGGGCACATCGTAGCAAAACATTTCATAACATTGTTCAACGGAAAACGACAACAACGACTGTTTCATATTAGACAAGTTCAGGTAGCACCTCTCCGTTTCTTCCCATTTTCTTCCGTTTCGTGCCTAGTGAACACGACTCTGGTGTGACATAGAATGGAGGTGTAGTTTGAGTTGGTCTTGCTTAGTATTCACATCCTCTCCTCACTCGGAAAGACAGTCCCTCTAGCTATGTCTGTCCCTTAAAGTGAGGTGTGCTGGGGCACACGATGTCAGTGTGTCTGTGGTAGCTAATCACGACCTCATTGAGAGAAAGCACAACCAGTTTTCTGATGATCACACCTCTCTACCTGTCTCTGCATCAGTCCATCTGTCTGCCCTCCTCTGTCCTCTGAAGCTCACCTCCCTCCCATCTGTGTATCCCTGACCTAGTGAAGGACTTGATGTAATCTAGACTCAGACTAGGATTTGCAGTGAACTGACATGGGATTTGGGGTTATAGTATCAAATCAAATCAAACTTTATTTGTCACATCCCCCGAATACAACAGGTGTTGTGAAATGCTTACTTACAGTAGATGAAACTCACGTGTGCACGTACGTGCGCACACATAAATACACAGACATAAATAAACACACACACAGGCAAACACACACACATTTTTTTTTGAACACACAAGCACACACACACACACACACACACACACACCACACACACACACACACAGGCACACACACAGGCACACAGTCAAGAACATACACATAAACACACGTGCGCACACACTTACATTAAAACACACACACGTACACACACCTGCCGGAGTGTCTGCAGCATCTCTGTGGCCTTGTCCTGTTTGCCTTGCTTGGCCATCAGCATCATCTCCTGGATCATGCCTATGCGGCGCTGGTAGGGCAGAGGGGTCCCTCCATGACACAGCCGGTCCCCTGACCTCAACATGAAGGAGGTGAAGATGTCACCCCTCTCCTTGGTAGGGGTCCGTTTCCACCCGTGCTGTGGGCTGGGCCCAGCGTCTTGGCACCCAGCACCTTTGGTCTGTTTGGTGCCCATGTTCCGATGTTAGAATCTTCTGTAAGAAATGACTTGCTCCCCCATGCAGTCATGCAAGGCTGACTTGCATACAAATATTTGTTTTTGCACTAAACATTAAACCCCCCCACACATAAAGTCAAGAGGCCTTAAAGTGGATAGGACCTCTGGGTTCGTTCCCCACCTGACTCGTTGGACAACACACCTGTCCCCTAGTGAATGGTACACTGTCCAGCTGTTAGAGTACGATACCCGTGGGGGAAACAACCTCCAAAACATTCATTCAAATTGTAATAAAATGTCTAACTCACATAATAAACTTGTGCGAATTGGCTGCTACGCGTGCCTACTATAAACACAAACAGACACACACTTAACCCCATAGGGCCTACACTCTTCAACCCGGGACACAAGCCAAAACTTTTGTTATGCAATTCACGGAACATAGCCTATAAATAATTAAATGTTTTCTACAGAATTTTGTTAGGATAAAAATGTCAGAGCTATGTGAAATATGATCAGCTCTCTATGCGCAGAGTCTTTTAGCAAACGATGACACAAATATTGCAAAAAAGCCTCGGGAATAGCCGTCTTCTAGACCACGAAATCATTTTAACGAATTCACTGTTATAACAATAAGCTGGTAAAAGCCCCTCAAGTCGGGAAGAGCTCGGAGGATGATTCCCGCAGCATGGACGCAAATACGGGGAGCAGCAGTCCCGCAGATCGCCAGCAAACTCCGGTCGGATGCATTCGCTCACAGTGGCCGGTGCTATCCTGGAGATGACTTCATTTCTGCCCTTCAAATATAAACGGCATCCTCTTAAGGGCCGCTCCTAAATTGATGTGACTGTCAGTGTCACGAGTGTCTCCTCTCCTCCCGTCCACATTGGATTCCTCTTCCCTTTTAATCAATTATTCAATGCATTCTGCGTCTGTGCAGAAAATGAAGAGGAAGCTATACGAATGTGGTGGTGGCGATGGAGACAGGGCATGGTAATGTAAACATCTTTATCTGCTCCGTTTGTTTATACCCCTCTGCCTCTCCAAATCATTCACATGTGATGTCAACCTTTTCCTTTGCAAGATATTGGAATCGTTGTTCCTATATTCTATGATTCGCTATTCGAGGCATGTCCTGTTAGAACGGCCTCAGTAGTAGCCTCGGGTAGAGTCCGGGACCTGGTTGAAGGTGTCTCTTGTCCGGACTGAATTATAGGCTGCGCACTGTCAGAGGAGCTGACCGGAGCAGGCGCGTGAGCGATTCTCTCCTCAAGTCCTCGCACTGAGGGATGGGTTGGGCAGGCTGCTCCCCACTACAAAGTCGTCCTGCCAAGAGGATATTGCAACAACTATAGCTAGGCCAATCCATGATATCTTTGCCTTTTCTTCTGAACGGTGTATGGGGACGTGGTAGTGCCTACAATAACGTAACACTTCAATAACACACTCAGAACTATGACATGCAAATACTTAGATAACATTATGACCTTGGCTTGTACAATAAGCACATTGCAAAGACCACTTCAACAGCAACTTTTAGTCTCGTAATAGCAGTATTTCAAATGACATCATAAATCTGCAGCATTGGTCTGTTTACGTGAATATTGTATTGCATTATATTGACCTCTGGTGTTGGCTGCGTGGAATTACATATTGTATCTTCTTATTTTAGGGCCATAGTATTGTTTTATAGCATTATAGTGTAGTATTAAACTATAAGAATAGTTAAGCATAGTATAGTATTTTTTTCTCTAAATATGTAAGTAGCCTATTTCTCGGATTTAAAATGAATAGAAATCCCTGCAGCCGATAGGCTACACACTGTCATCAGTTAGAATTGAACTGGGAGTAAAAATTATATTCAATATACCATCAAATAACATTTTCATTTCATGTTCAATAATAAAATGGACCACACAATCATATGATTTCAAGATGCGCAGCAAGAACCAAATCACAGGTCAGAGATACAACAGGAAAGATGGGGGCATGTTTGTAGGGGTTTTGGTCTAGCAGTGTGCTTGCTCTCAGTGATCACGATAACTGTTCCGCATAATCTAGTAATATTTACCATCTGTATACTCTAACCTTCCCTTGGAAGGAACTACACGTATAGCAACAGTACGTGCTATATATCAGCTGAGCTAGTTGCCCTATTCAAATGCATTAGAAACTATTAAATGAAGTTTCATAGTGTCTGCCCATGATGGCTTCAAAAACTCAAATCTGGGTGATTGCCTGTGGTTAGTATGGAACTGGATTTCTTTCAGATATGAGGTTTCTATATGAACAGCAAGAGGGGGGGAAACGTATGACCTTGTGCTGTCCTAATACGCTGAGTGCACACAGCTCCATTTGTCAGCTGCAGCGTCAGCCAAATGCCCCACTCTCCTGCAGGGATAGGGTAGACCAGCGTTTCCCAAACTCAGTCCTCGGGACACCAAGGGGTACACGTTTTGGTTTTTGGCCTAACACGACACAGCTAATTCAAATTCTCAAAGCTTGATGATTAGTTGATTATTTGAATCAGCTGTGTCGTGCTAGGGCAAAAATACAAAACGTGCACCCCTTTGGGTGCCAAGGACAGAAACCCTGGGGTAGACTAACACTGTCCATTTGCTGATCGATACAGTAAATATCTGACCATTTCTTTAAAATTGATATTTATTTTTCTTTACAACTTTATTTTACAGAACATCATTCAACCATTAGACAGTAATTTCAAACCACCTATCAAAAAGTTAGTTTCCTCCCTTAACAAGGCAAACTCAAACTTTGAGACTTCAACCCACAGAACTGACTCAAGGTATGGATACTACAGACTCGAGCAGCATTGCAGCCAGTCAGTCTCCCAGACACCTCCCTCACCAACACACACCATGGTCAAATTCAGTAGGGCACAACAATATGAAATGTTCAGATATAAATACATTGTGTGGAACAGACATGATTCTCTGTCATGTAGAATGAGGAACCATGTCTGCTCCATGCATGACATTCCTATCTGAAACAGAACATTGCACCCTCCTGAACCTGGCCCTCATATCAGACAAACCTACAGTTGGTAACATCAATGTGGGTCACTATGACATCCTTAGCTCACCGATTCCTTCTGTATTCACTTACTACATTTAAGGGCAACATCCCAAACGGAAACCGATTCCCTACATAGTGCACTACTTTGACCAGGGCCTGTGCACTTTATAGGGAATAGGGTGCCATTTGAGACATAACCAAGGTTTTCGTTCCCTTTTCTACATGTTTCACCACAGGCCCCATCACAGAGGCTCAAAGAAGTGACAAACAAGCCAAACAGGCACACAACACTCACGAGGAATTTTCATAATACTATACATCAGAGAGCAACATGAGGTCTAGACTTGACTGACTGAGGTCTAAAGAGTAGGGCTACTATTGGACATGTTCTATTTGGCTTTAGTAAAGTCCTTTCAAATGGTTTCCCACCAGGTCCGCTGATTTGAACTATTTAGAAACACCAATCAAATACACCAAGGGAGCCTGGCATTAGACCTGTACCTCTGGGTCAAGCAACTATGGCTGAGAGATGGTTTCATTTATTCCCACTCAATAATAATAAAAGCTAATAGCATCAGTGCTCACCGAGCCATTCTGCCTATGCAGAACGATCTCAAGCAACAACCTCGGTGACTGATCGCTTGTCCTTCTCCTTTCCACTAAAAAGCTCAAGTTTTCATTAGCTACAAGTGTTGGGAGGACATTATGTCCCTTTTCATTGAACATCTCATTTCAACGTGCTCGATTAAATATGTTTCTTAAAATCTCAACGAGGAAAAGCAGAGGAAGGGTTTTGATCCATTCCGAAGGATGGCTTGGCTGTCAGACTGCGCTGAGAGACGTGGCCGTGATGCTGCGTTGCCTCAGAGGGTGTAGCCAGCAGGGGGTGCCTTCTCATCCTTGTTACTCTCCAGGGAAAACGGGGGAATGCGCACATCAAAGTGGGAGCCGTCCGTCCTCTCGATGCGGAACGTCCCCCTGCACAGAGAGCATCATTAGAATCTTGACCATCACAACTCCGTAATAAATGTGAGAAAGGTTGTTGATGTTATTTATTTTTGATGTTGGAAAGCTTGAGTTACTCTTGCGTTTACTCCTGTGTTTAAAATTGTTTGTTTACTTGCCTGTAAATTTGTACAAGAATCACTCAAACATCAATCAAATCCCATAGCACGGTTTCCCCAGCTTATATTTAACACAAGGAACAGGTTCAAATAGCTAAACCAGTTTAACAAGTCAGTCTTAGACCAGAACATCCATAAACCTGCATTTCAAGTACTGCTGTGTGTGCTGCTTCTACGACCTACAGTAAGACGTTTAACACAGCAATACTCTTAACTCATGTTAATAATACAGTTCCATTGTCATGTTCCTGTGTGTAGAAGCCAAGGGTAAGCTGGGAAGTACTTACCACATGTGTCCACTGGGTGCTTGAAGGGAAACATGGCTGCTGTACTGGAAGGCTGGCTGCTCTTTGGACAACACTGGCTCCTGGGGACAAAAACTATTGGTTATGGTCTCTACTCAGTCGTGTAGGTAACATACGGTTTTGAATGGCTGTGTCAAATATATGCTTCCTCTGTCCTTGTTCCCTCAAAGCTCATTGGAGGAGGTTGCCCAAGGAAGGGACCTTAGATCCTCTCATCCAATGGGCTTGGAGAGGAATTGAGGAAACAAGGACAGAGGAAGAAAGTATTTTGCCAGCTAGTAACGTTTTCCGACACAGCCATTGAGAGTTTGTAATTCCATTGTGTGGTGGTGGTTGTACTACTGACCCGGCCTACGACCCCCCGGCCTCGGACCGTCTCCAGGGTGCCTGACAGGCTGAAGATCCTCCAGTGTCTCTCCCTCAGTTGCACCACCTCACTGCCCATGTTCTCCAGGCGGATGCAGTACCGCCACTGTGAGACACATACACCATATCAGCAGCAGAATTTGGTACACATTATGTTGCTGTTCTTACAGTCTACATTTGTGTCCTTGACTGGATATACAAGGCCTACATCATACATTAGTAAAAGTTGAAATTATTTGTCCTTTTTCAGGGAATTGTAAAAGGTAACTTACCCAGTAAACATGTGAATTTTGAGCATCCTGAGAAAGAAAATACAGTATTTATTCCTTGTGCGTAGGCAGATTCAAGATCATCATAAGAATAACACAACAGAGTGGGAGGACTCAGGGACGAGCAGAACATTATTGAAAGGGGTGAGTTACGGAAAGAGCTCATAGGATCCGGCATAATATTTATTTGATAGGAACACTGAGGCTCTCTCTCAATGTCTTAACCTGTCCTCCCGTTCATCTGCACTGACTGAAAAAGACTTGAGGTGAAAACAATATGGTGGAAGCTCATCATTACACTGGCTTTCACCGGGTCAGTTCTTTCAGATCAGTGCAATAAAAAGAAGCGGCAATGAGAGGACAGAGTTTTGAGAAAGAGCCCAACAGCGACATCATCTTTACCCTCATGCCCATGTAGAAGGGGATGACGGTGACCCTGATGTTCTCCGTCGTTTCTCTGTGCACGTCGGACAGCTCCAGCCAGGGATGGTTCTTCTCCTGCCATGCCTTCAGAGTGTCCCTCGCACTGAACGGGGGAGCTGGGCTGGCTGGACACACAGGACACTCAGTTTACACAGTCCTAACACACACTACACACTTGTGAATGCTCACAAAATAACTGGATATATTGTATACTTTACAGTACCTGTGAATGTTTAAAAAAAAAACATTGAACACTTCATAGTACTCCTGAATGTTTTTTAAAACTGAAAATGGTATACTTTACAGAAGTTAGAATTTGGGAATGTTCCCAAAAATAACTGGAAATGTACACTGAGTGTAGAAAACATGAAGGACTCCTGCACTTTCCAATATTAGGCAGGTGTTCTTAATGTTTTGTACACTCAATGTATACTATGCTGTACAATGAAATGATACGTGGAAACTGGAAAGCAGCGAGTGGCTGGCGCTTACTTTTGTCAGGGTTGAACATGAGGAAGCGCTCAAACAGCTCGTGCTGGATGGGGACCTGCTCTGTGGAGTTGTAGGGCAGGATGTCCTCATGACTCACATAGTCCAGACCTGAAACACACACAATGACAGCCAGGCAGAATGTCAGTCAGTCAGGAGGCTGGCAGGGACAGAAGTAGTACAAGGAAGTAACTAGGGTAGTTATACAAAATCATATGGCAGCCAAGATTATTCATACACACTGAGTTCCATTTGCTGATAACAACTCAAAAGCATTTTTGTGGGTGGTGGGGGAATGAAAAAAAAATATTATTTTTACAACTCTGCTAGCAAATTGTCCTGTTTGAAAAGAAATCAAAGCGTGTAGCCATTTACGACATAGGGAGCAGCAGAACATGTTGTTTACCTGGGATGGCATAGAGGGCTCTGCTGTCGTCATGGTTCGCCAGGAACGTCACTGCTTCTGTCTGAGACCTCTGAGACTGTCAACACAACAGGAGAAACAACTAGAAGACCGGCAGTCTGGCACATGTCATCATTTAGGTCTAGTCAGTATGAACATTGCATTGGTAGTGTTCAGAGGTAACGTACTATGTGAGGACAGTCCCGTGTGTCGATGAGGACCTGGTAGTAGCTATGAGTTTTCCCCTTCACCTCCTTTGACCCATGTGAACCAGGAGGCTCTGGCTTGCTGAAAGACGGAACATGGGTGTTAAAAATCAGACAAATCACCCATTCAAATACAACATAGAACACACATCTAAGAAAATAAAAACTCCTGGCCCTACCGGTGGGAGATGTGATACGCACCTGTCAGACATGGGAGGAATGACATCTCTGTCATAGATACGGGCGTGCCAGGGGAACAACACAATCCCTCTGTAGCCAAACACACTATGAAGGAAGAGCTGAGGAGAGAACATGGAGAAACATAGACTTGAGGTTGGAAATAACTTTGTGACAAGGGCAACTACAGTATACATACACTGGACGACATAGGCCTACGTTTATTGTACAGGACCACCATTCGCCTAGGGTCCTTTTCCCGGACACATATTAAGACTAGTCCCGGACTGAAAAGCAAACTTAATGACAAATCTCTATTTAGTCCAGAATTAGGCATACTCTGTGTCTGGGAATCAAGCCAGCCCCTAATATTTAGGCCTATGACAGTGAGGCAAAATATGATGATTATGGTTATGAAGAGGGAAGGACAGGACAAATAGTTCTGGTCTGGGTGGGTAAACTGCATGGCGCTGGCTCTCTTACCTGGCCTGTTTCATATTTGCCGTGCTGCTTCAGCGCCTCAAACACTCCCACCGTCTCCAGAACCTTCCCCTCTGGCCTGTTCCTGCCAAACACAGGCCACACTATGACAACCTGGAGCAAAATCACCTCACACTAGAGGTGTTCACGGGTCCACCCGAACCCGAATACCTGAGACCACTCGGGTCAAAATCGTGTCTTGTCTAGACCCGGAAGAGTACGGGTTGGGTCTGGTTGTCGTCGGGTCCAGGTCTGATTGTTCCCCTTTTAAATTGTTTTATTTAAATGATCATGTCCAGGTCTGATTGTTCTTGGGTCCAACTTTATGGAGCCAAGAAGACCTCTACATCACACTGTAGGCCTACATTAGTCTCACATAGCCAAGTGTTGTAGCAGATTGGAAATGGAACATAGTACATGCAATACATAACATGAGCACTGAGATGACAGGAACACACATGGGTCATCTCATAGTCATCCCCCTTGGCCTAAATCTCAATCACAAATCAGACAGTGTATAATAAGAGTCTAGAGCAGTCGTGGTGTGCGTGTAGAATGTATGTACAATATACAGTGCATTCGGGAAAGTATTCAGACCCCTTGACTTTTTCCAAGTTTTGTTACGTAAGCCTTATTCTAAAATGGATTAAATATTTTCCTCATCTACACACAATACCCCATAATGACAAAGTGAACAGGTTTAGACATTTTAGCAAATTTCTTAAAAATAAAAAACAGAAAAACCTTATTTACATAAGTATTCAGACCCTTTGACTCCTGTTTCCATTGATCATCCTTGAGATGTGTCTACAACTTGATTGGAGTCCACCTGTGGTAAATTCAATTGATTGGACATGATTTGGAAAGGCACACACCGGTCTATATAAGGTCCCACAGTTGACAGTGCATGTCAGAGCAAAAACCAAGCAATGAGGTCGAAGAAATTGTCCGTAGAGCTCCGAGACAGGATTGTGTCGAGGCACAGATCTGAGGAAGGGTACCAAAAAATGTCTGCAGCATTGAAGCTCCCCAAGAACACAGTGGCCTCCATTCTTAAATGGAAGAAGTTTGGAACCACCACCACTCTTCCTAGAGCTGGCCGCCCGGCCAAACTGCGCAATCGGGGGAGAAGGGCCTTGGTCAGAGAGGTGACCAAGAACCCGATGGAGATGGAGCTCTAGAGTTCCTCTGTGGAGATGGGAGAACCTTCCAGAAGGACAACCATCTCGGCAGCACTCCACCAATCAGGCCTTTCGGGTAGAGTGTCCAGATGGAAGCCACGCCTCAGTAAAAGGCACATGACAGCCTACTTGGAGTTTGCCAAAAGGCACCTAAAGGACTCTCAGACCATGAGAAACAAGATTCTCTGGTCTGATGAAACCAAGATTGAACTCTTTGGCCTGAATGCCAAGCGTCACGTCTGGAGGAAACCTGGCACCATCCCTACGGTGAAGCACGGTGGTGGCAGCATCATGCTGTGGGGATGTTATTCAGAAGCAGGGACTGGGAGACTAGTCAGGATCGAGGGAAAGATGAACGGAACAAAGTACAGAGAGATCCTTGATGAAAACCTGCTCAGGACCTCAGACTGGGGCGAAGGTTCACCTTCCAACGGGACAACGGCCCTAAGCACACCGCCAAGACAACGCAGGAGTGGATTCGGGACAAGTCTCTGAATGTCCTTGAGTGGCCCAGCCAGAGCCCGGACATCTCTGCAGACCTGAAAATAGCTGTACAGCAACGCTCCCCATCCAACCTGACAGAGCTTGAGAGGATCTGCAGAGAAGAATGGAAGAAACTCCCCAAATACAGGTGCCAAGCTTGTAGCGTCATACCCAAGAAGACTCGAGGCTGTAATCTCTGCCAAAGGTGCTTCAACAAAGTACTGATTAAAGGGTCTGAATACTTATGTAAATGTGATATATATATATACACATACACATACATTTGCAAACATTTCTAAACTGTTTTTGCTTTGTCATTATGGGGTATTGTGTGCAGATTGAGGGGGGGAACATTTATCAATTTTAGAATAAGGCTGTAATTTAACAAAATGTGGAAAAAGGGAAGGGGTCTGAATACTTTCCAAATACACTATGTGTGGGTGTGTGCATGAGCGCAGAGAATCAGAGTAGGTGGTCAATCCAGTTCAAGTGTTCAGCAGTCTGATGGCTTGTAGATAGAAACGGTCTCGGTGAGTCTAGTTATGAATACTGAAAATAGGCACAGCTCTGCTTGTAAGTTAAGGTCTATCTATAAGCTGTGTGTGTTATCAAGTGCAACAAAGTGCTAACATATGACACTGTTTGATATGACAGAGTTCGATATGTAAATTGGGATATACTACAAACGAATTGATTTGTCTGACAACAGGAGCTCGTGCAATGTGACTAACGTTGTAGCTCTATGCAAACTATTTGCCAATCATAAATTATAGCTAGGCACCTTCCTGTTTCTGCAAGTTTCTATCCAAGCTGACTCCTTGCCAAGTGTTGCGCAATAATTTAATTTAATTAGCAGAGCATTTATTTTCTATATATATATATATATATCGAGAGAACTGAAGTTCACTGCTTGTAAACTCTAGCTAGCTTAGCTAGCTGTCAATCTTCTAGTTAGCGGTGGCAGCATCAATGATGCATCATTGAGCAGCATTCAAGACCGTGGATAAACTAGCTAGCTAGCTAACTCACGTTAGCTAGCTAGGACATATCATTAGCTTAGAAGGTACCCCTTACCGTGACGACATGAACCTCGTCTGCTGAATGTTGGGCAATCCACATGCTAAACACGGTAACCGGGGTCTCTTCACCTCAAGTCCACTACTCCCTTCAATAACACTCAATATTCTATGTGTGTGTTTCTTGTTGTATTTACTGACAGCAGTCAGAAAACCTCGTCGAATTGCACAAGCAGCCATCTTTCCTACTTCTGCACATGCACTCCGAGGCTCACGTGTATAAACGCGTGCGAATTTCAAAGTTGATTTAAAGGTCCAAAGCAGCCATTTTTATCTCAATATCAAATCACTTCTGGGTAACAATAAAGTACATTACTGTAATTGTTTTCAATTAAAATTGTAAAAAATTAACAAAAATATTCCTAGCAAAGAGACATTTCTCAAGCAAGAATTTAGCTAGGAATGTCTGGGAGTGTTCTGAGTGTGGAGGGGAAAACTGAAAACTAACTGTTTTTGGCAGAGGTTTGGAAATCTCTCTCTTATTGGTCTATTAAATAATTTACTGCATGTCTCCAGGCAGGCCAAAACACCATCCCACCACAACAGCCCCCCACTAAAAGGGCATTATCATAATTTTCACAATGTCACAGTATTATGCCAACCTTCTAGTGTGGAAATCCATATATAAAACACAAGAATAACACGTTTTTGACTGCACTGGGCCTTTAAAAAGTTAATCTTAGCATCAGGTACTCTGTTGCAGTTTACAAGTGTTCAAAGTGTTTCAGTTTAAAGGCCCAGTGCAGTCAGACACAATTTCAGAGTGTTATTTCAATGTCAATGTACTATGAGGTCGAAATAACACTGAAATTGTGTAAATTATGATAATACCCTTTTTGTGTAAGAGCTGTTTTTTTTTTAAACACCTGGAATTTAAGCCTGTATGAGTGGGATGGAGTTTTTGGCCGCCACATAAGGTCACACAGCGATCTGATTATAATGGACCAATGACCGTTCATCTTGTATTTGCCTATTCACCTGATATTTGCATATGTACCCTCCTACTCTAGAATGAAAGAGGGGCTTCTTCTGTCAAAAACACATCCTGCCCTAGGCTACTAGCTAGCTAGCTAACACTACTGTGTGGATTTTTGAATAATGATAGATCTTTGGATTACTCATATTTTCATAATGGACAACATGCAAAGTGAAGCTACAGCTTTCAATAATGTGTTGCCTTGAATTCACCTGGTGCCATTGACGACACAGCGCTCAGTCAAGAAAGTCAGAAAAAAGTTGATGCAGAGTGAGAATGAGGTTTTACTTTCAGTCTTTTGCTGTGAATCATTCATTCATACACAGGTAAAAAGACTAACGTTATATTTCACTGCAACTATCCGCTGTATGTGACAATAAAACATATAAACTCAGCAAAAAAAGAAAAAATCCAAATAACTTCACAGATCTTCATTGTAAAGGGTTTAAACACGGTTTCCCATGCTTGTTCAATGAACCATAAACAATTAATGAACATGCACCTGTGGAACGGTCGTTAAGACACTAACAGCTTACAGACGGTAGGCAATTAAGGTCACAGTTATGAAAACTTAGGACACTAAAGAGGCCTTTCTACTGAAAAACACCAAAAGAAAGATGCCCAGGGTCCCTGCTCATCTGCGTGAACGTGCCTTAGGCATGCTGCAAGGAGGCATGAGGACTGCAGATGTGGCCAGGACAATAAATAGCAATGTCCGTACTGTGATACGCCTAAGACAGCGCTACAGGGAGACAGGACGGACAGCTGATCATCCTCACAGTGGCAGACCATGTGTAACAACACCTGCACAGGATCGGTACATCCGAACATTACACCTGCGGGACAGGTACAGGATGGCAACAACAACTGCCCGAGTTACACCAGGAACGCACAATCCCTCCATCAGTGCTCAGACTGTCCGCAATAGGCTGAGAAAGGCTGGACTGAGGGCTTGTAGGCCTGTTGTAAGGCAGGTCCTCACCAGACATCACCGGCAACAACGTCGCCTATGGGCACAAACCCACCGTCGCTGGACCAGACAGGACTGGCAAAAAGTGCTCTTCACTGATGAGTCGCGGTTTTGTCTCACCAGGGGTGATGGTCGGATTCGCGTTTATCGTCGAAGGAATGAGCGTTACACTGAGGCCTGTACTCTGGAGCGGGATCGATTTGGAGGTGGAGGGTTCGTCATGGTCTGGGGCGGTGTGTCACAGAATCATCAGACTTAGCTTGTTGTCATTGCTGGCAATCTCAACTCTGTGCGTTACAGGGAAGACATCCTCCTCCCTCATGTGGTACCCTTCCTGCAGGCTCATCCTGACATTACCCTCCAGCATGACATTGCCACCAGCCATACTGCTCGTTCTGTGCGTGATTTCCTGCAAGACAGGAATGTCAGTGTTCTGCCATGGCCAGCAAAGAGCCCGGATCTCAATCCCATTGAGCACATCTGGGACCTGTCGGATCGGAGGGTGAGGGCTAGGGCCATTCCTCCCAGAAATGTCTGGGAACTTGCAGGTGCCTTGGTGGAAGAGTGGGGTAACATCTCACAGCGAGAACTGGCAAATCTGGTGCAGTCCATGAGGAGGAGATGCACTGCAGTACTTAATGCAGCTGGTGGCCACACCAGATACTGACTGTTACTTTTGATTTTGACCCCCCCTTTGTTCAGGGACACATTATTCAATTTCTGTTAGTCACATGTCTGTGGAACTTGTTCAGTTTATGTCTCAGTTGTTGAATCTTGTTATGTTCATACAAATATTTACACATGTTAAGTTTGCAGTTGACAGTGAGAGGACGTTTCTTTTTTTGCTGAGTTTATATATATATATTTTGTTGCTACATTTGCATACATTTTTTGTTCAATTGTATCAAGTTGTTTGCTTTGCTAGCTTTAACGAAAATCGTTAAAGACTCAAGCCACCAAAGCCATAGACTGTTCTCTCTGCTTCCGCATGGCAAGCGATACCGGTGCATCAAGTCTGACCAACAGGCTCCTGAACAGCTTCTATCCCCAAACCATAAGACTGCTAGATAGCTAACAAAATGTCTACACAGACTATCTGAGTTGACCCTTGTATTCCCCCCCAAAAATGCACTGTTTCTATGCACACTCACAGGACTCTACACACTCACGCACACCGACACTCCAACACACACATAACATGCACACACATTTATATTGACTCTACACACACACGCATACAATCTTCATTTACGCTCCTGCTACTGTTTATCATACATGATGCCTAGTCACCTTACCCCTATACATATCTACCTCTTATCACTCCAGTCTCCCTGCACATTGTAAATATGGTTTTGGAACTGACACTGTATCATAGCTTCTTACTTTCTCATGTTCATCTTACTTCTTATTTTTATTTCTCGTGTTTTTGTTCTACCTTGTTACTTTTAGTACTACATTGATATTGAATACTGCATTGTTGGGTTTAAAACTTGCAAGAAAGGCATTTCACTGTACTTGTGCACGTGACATTAAAACTTGAAACTTTGTTCACCCACGTTGATTCACAGATGGAGCAGAGGCAGCTATATTGTTAGCTAGCCATCTGCATATGATTGGTTAGCTAGCTAGCTGACAGGCAGATAGATGCATACTATATTGGTTTCCACTAGATAGCACAAACACAAAGTCAAAATTGGCTATAACAATTCATGAAAACTTAAAATTAATTTAAGGTTAGGGTTAGGCATAAGGTTCGGTTTAAAATCACATTTTAAGAAGATAATTTGTAGAAATTGGCGGGGTTTATGACTGTGGCTGTGGTAACTAGTGACGACCCTGCATACTAGCTAGTTAGCCTTACGTTAGCTGGGTTAATGTTGATGCGTTTGCTACCATCATCTTTGTCATTATTCTACATTTTTCATGATCAATGCCGAAAATATTCAATATGGTTCGAATGCTAATCGAAACATATACGTCAGTGGTACAAACTGCCAGTTATTATTGTAGCTGGCTAAATTGGCTATCCGTACGTATAACTAGGTCGTTGTTTTTATATTAAAGTGATACGTCGTAACACGGAACAAAGTAAAGATTGCGCCAGAATGGGTGCGTTTTTTCAGCTTTTCTCAAATACTATTTGTCCATTGCTATGTCAATCAAAGCTTCTTCTTCTTCTTCTTCCTCTTCTTCCTCTTCTTCCTCTTCTTCTTCAATGAGGTTTAACGGCGGTTGGTATCCAGTAAATGTTGCATTACCGCCACCTACTAGACTGGAGTATAACTCCATTATACTTTGCTTAAAAAAATGACTTCCATCTAACACTACACTCACAAAAAAACAAAAAAATAAATGAATACAATAATAATAATAATAATAATAATAATAATAATAATAATAATAATAAATACCATACTCCACTATTTAAATCTATTAATTCCTACTGGGACACCACCACTTAACACACACTGTAACTCTTCTGATGTCAAGTCTCGCACACCCAAATACCTCTCTGCAGCTGCCACCACAACCTCTATTTTCTGCGACTTACCTTCCATCCCTGCAGTACAGTTGATAACCATTGCAATAAATGCCAAAAAACAAATCTTACTGAAACATATATCACTTGTTGGTTTATCCCTATGTACTGGTACAGATCTACTACTCACACCATTCCTCTCAGGATCCCTCCCCCTTGACCCATCTTCCTCTACTTTCCTCACTGCCTCTGCATATGACAACTTCTGCACTACTCTAACCCTGGAAACCTCAACCTGCCTCTCTCGCACCGGACATTTTGGATTCCCAGCCCCATGGTCACCCCTACAATTAACACAGACCACTACTTTCCCCAATGCTACACATTCCTTTATCTCATGCCCTTCTGCACACTTCTCACACCTAGGAACCTCACTCATACACACTGCTGCCACTTGCCCATAAGCTTGACACCTGTAACAACGTAATGTATTCGGCACAAAAGCTCATAGCAGATAACTTATATATCCTAACATCACTTTGTCGGGCAAAGACTCAACATCAAAACTCAATGACTCTTCTGTTTCTCCACTCACGCCACCCTGTCTGCGTCTCACCAAACGACGAGCATCACAAACACCGGGAATCTTCCCCTTACCCCAGTAATCACACCTTTCAATGGCGCCCTTTTATTGAGAGCAAAACAATTCACATTTCTTTCCCCCATTAGTTTAACACGGAGCGCCTGCTCCCTCTGACCAGCAGAAACACAAACAATTATCACTAGACCACTTCTGGTTACCCTCACTGATTCCACAGCACCCAACTTTTGTTTTCACCCACCCTGAAACCACAAATGGATCAGCCAAAAGGCAAGGGTCCACTTTTTCCAAAAACTTCACTCCTATTGTCACAGACTCATCTTTATCCTGACCCTCGGTGCAAACCTCGGGCTCCGAGAACTTCACCACACCTACCATTTCTCCTCCTGTCTTCAACTCACTCTGCTTACACTTTCTACCATTCTTCTTTAACAAACCATCTCCCTTTTTCCCGCCATTCTTAACTGACTCAAGCTCACTGTCTTCCTCCCTCTCTCTCTTAGACCTCCTCTGCCTCTCTTTTTCCCTCCATTCCTCCTCCGTATTCCAAGTATAACTCTCCTTATGATAGTACTACACTTCTCCTGACATACATCTAGTTCTTGCCTTGTCTAGGGACGCCATTTCTCCTCCGACTCAACCCTTCTGCTGCGCTCGTCAATCAAAGCTTGATGCTAACACATTAGTTGTAGGCCCATTCGTTTTCATTGCAGCCCTGTTTGAACGCATAGTTACGCTAACTCTTTATTCACGATGTACGGTACTCAGTGAGTCAACTCACATCCAGCTAGCTGGTAATAATGAAGTTAAATGTTTATGTGTTTTTTTTAAAATCTAGTTAGTTATCTTGTTGTGTCTGCATAACCAGTGCTTGGTTTGGCTGGAAGCAGGTTAAGTATTGGGCAGGCAACCTCTGTGACTTGTTTTTTAGCTGGTGAATTTTTATGTAGTTTACGAAAGTTCAATCAGGAAGGCTGGTCTGAATGTTCGTTTAACTTCATCAAGCTGTTCACTCTGTTTCCCAGCAAAGGGTTACCAGCGTCTGTCATCAGCATTCATCGGCGAGGAGGCCATACCCCATTAAGACATTTCCATATTGTATTAGTCTATGTTGTTCATTCAGCTAAGCCTGTACTCGATGGAAGTACAGTTGCAGCAGTCAACAGGCAACAACTAGCTATAGGAGATGAATGAATACATGTCTGGAATTTGTCTTTCAGCATAAAAATAACCTGCCTATCCTACACCAGTGAATCAACGAGGATGAACAAGCAGCACTTCAGGTATTTTGTCTTTGTATTGCCTAACCTTATTATAATAGATCATATGACTATGAAAGCTCAGGCTTTGTGGTCAGATTGGTAACGAAATCATCCTGCCTGGTCTAGCTGGTTTGTGACTTTACTACTTACAGGAATACATGATCATAAATGTTTCAGTTATGGACTATCATCTATTAAATTATTACATGTTTCCATGTTTTCAACAAAAAAAAGGATTGTAAAGTGTAACTTGGTCACCTTGCCAACAGGCTGATAACTTGTAGTTACACAATTCCCTTCCATTCATGATCCCATTTCTTATGTGCTAAAGGGTCATCGCTGAGGAAGTCCTGCAGGATGAGGAGGACCATGAGGTCATGGACTTCTTTTGATGAGGAGCTACTTGAAGACGAGGAAGAAGAGTATGAGACTGAGACACACACACACACACACACACACACACACACACACACACACACACACACACACACACACACACAGGACAGACAGGTGAACATCGACTGGCAGAGAAGCAGCTGAACTGGTTCCCCCCCTAACCCTCCTAGGTTTATGCTGGAGGTGGCTGCTCCATAGTTGGCTATACATAAGAGTTCTATAGCACAAACAGATCAAAGAGTGAAACTTCAGTGTACTTGAGGACTACTACTTTGTTACAGGAAAGATAGAAAGGGGAATATGACATGGTTTGCTTGTGTGGCACCTGAATGCGAGGGCAAGCGGTTGTGTATGATGTTATGGTTATGATAGTAATGTAGGCCCTAACTTGCACATTGTTTTCAGGTTTGAATGAGACAATATACTCCCCAAACCTTATTCTTACAAATAAAGTGATTGTTTATTAATATTCTATTACTTGTGTATGTCTGTCCTTATCATATGTAAGACTCAATGTTTTCTGTCATTTGTTTTGGTGCAGATATGTGTTTAATTTACTATCTGGATAAGCAAGTGTCTGATCATGGAACATTTCATAGAATTTTTGAAAAGTGGCATCAGTCACTAAAACATGTGTTCCTTATTTTGTAAGGATCAGAATAGAAATACCTTTACTGTGATCAAGTTATACCTTCCAGAGCTTGAGTTCTAAAACAATAACTTGAAAAGATACCCAGCTAGCACATTTGATTCTATGCAAGTTGTGGGAATGTACGTTTTTGGTTTCCCATTGGTTCTGGGAACGAAGCCATACGTTTCCTGACAGGTAAAACTGAACGTTTTTTAAATATTCTGAGAACGGAAGTGAACATTTTGCCTGTTCTGGGAATGTTTATTTTTAGGTTGCAGGGATTTTCTGAGAATGTTTTACTCTGGTTCTATTAAAGTTTTCCTGGGAGGTTTTATTAACAGTCGGAGAACAGAAATCATAAGTTATTTTGAGTTTTTTGAATAACTTCCTTAACTTTCACTGAATGTTTCAATAAGACTTTTAATAACACTGCTAGCTTATTTTGGGTTAACTTTTTTGAACTCCTAGCACAGATAGGACAAATGGAAATTCGTTACCTTAGGCATGAATAATGCAAATACATAACTTTTTTATTTATTTTGACAGCAGCAATGAGATTTAAACCTATAATCTTCTGTCTATCCATGGAATTAGCAGTGGTGGAAAAAGTACCCAATTGTCATACTTGAGTAAAAGTAAAGATGCCTTAATAGAAAATGACTCACGGAAAAGTGAAAGTCACCCAGTAAAATACTACTTGAGTAAAAGTCAAAGTCTTTGGTTTTAAATATACTTAAGTATTAAAAGTAAACGTAATTGCTAAAATATACTTAAGTATTGAAAGTAGAAGTAAAAATCATTTCAAATTCCCTATATTAAGCAAACCAGACAGCACCATTTTTTTGTTTTATTTTATTTACGGAGAGCCAGGGGCACACGCTAACATTCAGACATAATTTACAAACGAAGCATGTGTGTTCAGTGAGTCCGCCAGATCAGAGGCAGTAGGGATGACCAGGGATGTTCTCTTGATAAGTATGTGAATTGGACCATTTTCCTGTCCTGCTAAGCATTCAAAATGTAGCGAGTACTTTTGGGTGTCAGGGAAATGTATGGAGTAAAAAGTACATTATATTCTTTAGGAATGTAATAAAGTAAAAGTTGTCAAAAAATATAAATAGTAAAGTACAGATACCCCCCAAAACGACTTAAGTAGTACTTTAAAGTATTTTTACTTAAGTACTTTACACCACTGGGAATTAGTCCACTGCAGCGCCAAGATTGAGCTAGCATGCCTTGTTTATTTACTCATACAAAGCTGTTAATTTTAGTCTGTCCAAACCGACCCCATTTCAAAGGAATAATAACTTATTAAGATCAGGTGTGGCCAATTAGTGGGAAAGTCCAACACACCTGAAAACACTTAACGAGATACAGAAAGTTTTGTTGATGCTGAAAATGGAATGTATATGTTTTTAAATAACATTCTTAGAACGTTCTCTGAACTTAACTAAAGTTTTCTTGACAGTCTGAGAACAGAATGTATGTTTTTAAATAACATTCTTAGAATGTACCACCCTGCAGCCCACTCCTGGCTTGCCTCTGAAGCTAAGCACGGTTGGCCCTGGATGGGAGACCAGATGCAGCTGGAAGTGTTGTTGGCGGGCCAATAGGAGGCACTCTTTCCTCTTGTCTAAAATTAAAATATCCCAATGCCCCAGGGCAGTGATTGGGGACATTTCTCTGTGTAGAGTGCTGTCTTTTGGATGGGACGTTAAACTGGTGTCCTGACTCTAGGGGAGTTAATCCCGGTGTCCTGGCTAAATTCCCAATCTGGCCCCTCATACCATCATGGCCAACTAATCATCCACAGCTTCCAATTGGCTCATTCATCCCCCTGTAACTATTCCCCAGGTTGTTGCTGTAAATTAGAATGTGTTCTCAGTCATCTTACCTGGTAAAATAAATAAATGCAATGTACAGTAGTAGATTGTTGAGCTATGTTGAGAATACAGTTTTCAAATACGCAGTACAAAGCAAAATTTATAAAATTGCAGGAAGTTAGCTTCCGGACCAGAATCCGGAATATAAATATATACAGTGCCTTCAGAAAGTATTCAGACCCCTTGACTTTTTCCACATTTTGTTAGGTTACAGCCTTATTCTAAAATGGATTAAATTGTTTTTTTTCCCCTTATCAATCTACACACAATATCCCATAATGACAAAGCAAAAACAGGTTTTTAGAATAAAATAAAATAAAACTGAAATATGACATTTACATAAGTATTCAGACCCTGTACTCAGTATTTTGTTGAACCACATTTGGCAGCGATTACAGCCTCGAGTCTTCTTGGGTATGACGCTACAAGCTTGGCACACCTGTATTTGGGGAGTTTCTCCCATTCTTCTCTGCAGATCCTCTCAAGCTCTGTCAGGTTGGGCGGGGAGCGTTGCAGCACAGCTATTTTCAGGTCTCTCCAGAGATGTTAGATTGGGTTCAAGTCCGGGCTCTGGCTGGGACACTCAAGGACATTCAGAGACTCCTGCGTTGTCTTGGCGGTGTGCTTAGGGTCGTTGTCCTGTTGGAAGGTGAACCTTCGTCCCAGTTTGAGGTCCTGAGCACTCTGGAGCAGGTTTTCATCAAGGATCTTTCTGTACTCTGCTCCGTTCATCTTTCCCTCGATCCATTCCTCATGAAGCTGGTTGAGAGAATGCCAAGAGTGTGCAAAGCTGTCATAAAGGCAAAGGGTGGCTACTTTGAAGAATCTAAAATATAACATTTATTTTGATTTGTTTAACACATTTGTGGTTACTACATGATTCCATATGTGTTATTTAATAGTTTTGATGTCTTCACTATTATTCTACAATGTAGAAAATAGTAAAAATAAAGTAAAACCCTTGAATGAGTAAGTGTGTCTAAACTTTTGACTGGTCCTGTGTATTTTTTATATCAAATCAAATTGAATGTTATTTGTCACATGCGCCGAATACAACAGGTGTAGACCTTACAGTGAAATGCTTACTTACAAGCCCTTAACCAACAATGCACTTTTAAGAAAAATAAGTGTTAAGAAAAAAATAGATAAGTAAAAAATAGAGTAGCAGCAGCGTAAAAGAGGGGGGAGGGGGGCGACAATGCTGTTCAGGAGTCTTATGGCTTGGGGGTAGAAGCTGTTAAGAAGCCTTTTGGACCTAGACTTGGTGCTCCGGTAACGCTTGCAGAGAGAACAGTCTATGACTAGGGTGGCTGGAGTCTTTAACTATTTTTAGGGCCTTCCTCTGACACCGCCTGGTATAGAGGTCCTGGATGGCAGGAAGCTTGGCCCCAGTGATGTACTGGGCCGTACACACTACCTTCTGTAGTGCCTTGCGGTCGGAGGCTGAGCAGTTATGGCAGTGATGCAACCAGTCAGGATGCTCTCGATGGGGCAGCGGGTAGCTGTATAACTTTTTGAGGATCTGAGGACCCATGCCAAATCTTTTCAGTCTCCTGAGGGGGAATAGGCTTTGTTGTGCCCTCTTCACGACTGTCTTGGTGTGTTTGAACCATGATAGTTTGTTGGTGATGTGGACACCAAGGAACTTGAAGCTCCCAACCTGCTCCACTACAGCCCTGTCGATGAGAATGGGGGCGTGCTCGGTCCTCTTCTTTTTCCTGTAGTCCACAATCATCTGCTTTGTCTTGATCACGTTGAGAGAGATTATGTTATCCTGGCACCACACTGCCAGGTCTCTGACCTCCTCCCTATAGGCTGTCTCATCGTTGTCTGTGATCAGGCCTACCACTGTTGTGTCGTCGGCAAACTTAATGATGGTGTTGGAGTCGTGCCTGGCCATGCTGTCATAGGTGAACAGGGAGTACAGGAGGGGACTTGAGCACGCACCCCTGAGGGCCCCCGTGTTGAGGATCAGTGTGGCAGATGTGTTGTTACCTACCCTTACCTCCTAGGGGCGGCCCGTCAGGCAGGAAGTCCATGATCCAGTTGCAGAGGGAGGTGTTTAGTCCCAGGGTCCTTAGCTTAGTGATGAGCTTTGAGGGCACTATGGTGTTGAACGCTGAGCTGTAGTCAATGCATTCTCACGTAGGTGTTCCTTTTGTCCAGGTTGGAAAGGGCAGTGTGGAGTGCAATAGAGATTGCATCATCTGTGGATCTGTTGGGGCAGTATGCAAATTGGAGTGCGTCTAGGGTTTCTGGGATAATGGTGTTGATGTGAGCCATGACCAGCCTTTCAAAGCACTTCATGGCTACAGAAGTGAGTGCTACGGGTCGGTAGTCATTTAGGCAGGTTACCTTAGTGTTCTTGATCACAGGGACTATGGTGGTCTGCTTGAAACATATTGGTATTACAGGCCCTGCGGCCTTGTGAATGTTGACCTTTTTAAAGATCTTACTCACATCGGCTACGGAGAGTGTGATCACACAGTCATCCGGAACAGCTGATGCTCTCATGCATGCTTCAGTGTTGCTTGCCTCGAAGCAAGCATGTCTGGTAGGCTCATGTCACTGGGTAACTTGCAGCTGTGCTTCCCTTTGTAGTCTGTAATAGTTTGCAAGCCCTGCCACATCCAACGAGCGTCAGAGCCGGTGTAGTACGATTCAATTTTAGTCCTGTATTGAGGCTTTGCCTGTTTGATGGTTAGTCGGAGGGCATAGCGGGATTCCTTATTAGCATCCGGGTTAGAGTCCCGCTCCTTGAAAGCGGCAGCTCTACCCTTTAGCTCAGTGCGGATGTTGCCTGTAATCCATGGTTTCTGGTTGGGGTATGCAGGTACGGTCACTGTGGGGACGACGTCATCGATGCACTTATTGATGAAGCCAGTGACTGACGTGGTGTACTCCACAATGCCATCGGAAGAATCCCTGAACATATTCTAGTCTGTGCTAGCAAAACAGTCCTGTAGTTTAGCATCTGTGTCATCTGACCACTTCTTATAATAACTATATTTGAAAACGATCCTTGCACAAAAATCAAGACTATAATAATTTCCACTACATGTATACAAATACTGTATATTATTAACTACGTTTGAAAGTACAGTATTTTGGGCATTTCTTTATGAGTGGAAGTTACCTACGTCAGATCCTTTCACAAGTTAAACATACATGCTTCAAAGACAATTATGTGGCTGCTTCCTCTTTCGGCTGTCGAAACTGCTGGCTAGTAAAATTAACTAAACTCTCATCGTTGTCGGACAACTTAAAATGGGTAGTTGATACGATGATTAGATGAATACTAAATGTATCAATTTGTGAAGAATTGGGAATGGATAATCTGTATAAACTGCCAACGTTTCCTCCTGATCGTAGGTTTGCTAGGTAACGACGTTAGCTGCTAGCTATCCTTGTAGCCAGAGCCTTCTCTGCTTATAGTTAGAGCCTTCTCTGCTTGTAGCTAGCTAACGTTAGATCAGCTGGCTAACTCTGCTCTGCCAGCTACGGGAGAACGTCAACTAGCTAATCCAGCTACTTGTCAGCACAGTTCATTGTAGCTAGCTACATACATTTGACAGTTCACGTTATCTAAAGACAATGGCGTCGTCATTTGTGATTGGAAACACATTTCGAGAAAGGGTAAGAGACTTGCTGGAGAAGTATGAGGCTTCAGTTCCAACAGAACTACAGAAAGAATTGGCGGATATTCTTCAACAGGAACAACCATCAACTCTGTCCTTCAGAACTGCAAGAAAACTTAATAAATGTCTGCAAGACAATGGTATCTATAAACACAGTTATATAACACATATCTTACATTTCATGAATTGAGTACTAGCATATGTGTGCTTTTCCTTCTTCTCAGGTCAACCTTTCTACCTTAATGAGTTGTTGGAGGACAGCTCATTGCACCTGCCTAAGGTTGAAACGCCACCCAGAGTAAGTGAGACCTCGTATGGTTATTTCTTCAGTCCCTTAATTTGATCTCCATCATGAGGACTACATTAAAGTGTAACAACCTCTTTGTGACAGAACCCTGTGCTTGTTGCTCGTCTGGAGCGAATCAAAGCCAAGTTGGCCAATGAAGAATACAACAGGATCACACGGAATGTAAACACTCAGGTGAATTGCACAGTGCACACTCAGCATGTAGCCTACTGTATGTGTTGGATTGACATATGGCAGCCAGCTTAAATATATGATAGTCTTTATTGTTTGGGTTGTGTTGTTGATTCATGCGAGTACTTCTCTGCCCCCCAGCAAATTAATCGTCGTGAAACACTGGCAGACTTTGGGAGAGAAGGTTGGTATGGGTTACAAACGTTTGCATGCAATCTGTCTCTAAGATTCTTACGATCCTCTTCATCTACCTTTTCCTCAACCCTCCCTCCTCTAATGTTGTCGTGTGTATGGTCTGTCTGTAGTGCGCTCAGCCAAAGCTGCTGTTGTGACGGTCTTAAACTTCCTAGTGACAGTGGCGGCGACGTTCGCTTGCGCCTATCTCGGCAGTCAATACCTCTTCACAGAGACAACGGCGGTAAGAATCCATACAAAGATCCCTCACTTGTACAAGCTGGGCAAGTATAAACCCCTATTGCCTGACGAGATTAATCGTGTCACTTAAACCTAGATTGCATGATAAGCGATGATTAAGCTAGTACTGCATTGTGTTGTAAATTGACAAAAATATTGTTTGAAAATGTAATCACGAAGAAAGCTACATTTCAAAACACTTTAACCCTGTTTAAGAATCAGTATCTTTGTTGACATGTTTGCTTGTGTGTTTCAGAGGGTGATATCTGCAGTGATCGCTGCGTCCGTAGTCGGCCTGGCAGAGCTGTATGTTCTGGTACGAACCATGGAGGGAGCGCTAGGAGAACCATAGCACCAGTCAGTGTTCTTCTTATCAACAAAACACATTCCTGGAGAACAATGACCTTATCTGACTGACTAGTGGACTTCAAAACAGAAATCAAAGGGGTTGAGTGGAAGTTGATGTACAGCTTTGACATAACCACGAAACTATTGATACGAAAACAGATTAGTGTGAAGCTCTTGAATGTGACCCAGATGTAAAAGTTGTTTGTGCTTTACCATCGCTGCTCTATTATGATGAAGTTGACTCCATGTTTCCCAACTCATTTATTTACTAATGTGCACTAAACAAGTTGGGGTATTTAGCTATTTATTTACATCCATTTTGCTTTTATAGGGCCTGTTAAAATGCCCCCATTTTTATTTTTTCCTTCATAACATTTGTTTGATCATTTCCTACAAGGATGGAACAGGGATTATTTTCATACAATAGCTTATTCATACTGTACTTTACGCTCCTTCAGTGTGTCTGTGTAGTCAGTATTGTTTGTTTGTCTATTCACTCAAATTAGCGCCCATGTAATTACAACCTCTGAGATCAGTTTGGTTCAATGTAAAATATATATATATATATATATTATACAAACCCCCTCTATGGTTATGATTGAAACCTTGAGTTGCTTCATAACAATTCTTGATAAATCCCTCTCTACCCTTACATTGACCTTATTAGCCCTGGTAATATTAGGGCTATTCCATGTTCTATTGGAAATAAAATTGATTAAGTTGTTTTTGTCCATTGTACCTGTCAATTTACATTAAATTGAGGCAAGTGGTAAACTTTGAGTAACAATTGTCTCGCATCAGAGTGAGTACAGTTAACATTTCACATTATGAAAGGCTTTCCACTTCTATTCATTTCAGTAGTAGCCTATACTTTGGCTAGAAAAACTCACAGGCGGTGTCCAGCCAGCTCTCTAGCTGCACATGGTTTCCCAAACTCGGTCCTGGGGCCCCCCCCCCGGCTGAACTTTTTGGGTTTTGCCTTAGCTCTACACAGCTGATTCAAATAATCAAAGCTTGATGATGAGTTGATGATTTGAATCAGCTGTGTAGTGCTAGGGCAAAGACCAAAACATGCTCCCAAGGGAGGCCCCAGGACCGAGTTTGGGAAACCATGTTCTAGCATACAGCTAGCTACCTGCTGCCAGATGTGGTAGACAGTATGGTGTTCGACTGCCGATCGGCACTAATATGTTTTGAGGTGAATTAGAGGGCAAGATGGATTTTACAGGCCAGAAACAAACAACCAATTACAGGTACCCTGGAAGCTGTATAGTACTTAAATCCCTTCCATGACGACACATATCTGTTTTCATGATTCAAAACAATTTTTATACGATATCTGACTATTTGGCTTGTGTTATCACTTTGCCCCCACCTATACTTTATCTCTGGACAATTTCCTTTCAGTCCTGTCCTTTCATATCGGTTGAAAGATTAAAGGATGTAACTACATCTGGAATACAAAAACGTATATCAAAGATCTGAGATTTGACACCCGGATTAAGGGTTTATTGAAAGATTATTTGGTATTAAAGATGATTATGATATGCAGAGATCACTGTCCCGCAGGCCAAGGCGAACTGTCATAGTGCTCTTGTCATATCTTGACTGTATTACTCACATGTAATACTTAACTGGAGACCTTAAACCCAGCTAGAATTAAAGAGCTGGTAAGCTGATAGACCCTGAGCTTCAGTTTTAATTTGTTTCTTATTATTATTTTTTTCCTCTATCCATCCCATAGATATGGGGGAAAAAATATTTTTTATTTGTAAAATACTTATTTCTGTCATGGTATCTTGCCACAAGGAATCATTTTAAGCAGGATATTTTGAAAGATAATACTCCCGGAAACATTCAACATTGAATCAAATCTGCCTAGAATGAACAACAGACCTAAAAGATCTATGATAGTTGATTCTATGTCAGGTAGAATACAAATACCTCAGTAAACAACTACTGTATGTAACTTTACAATATGTTATGCATATCGGTCCTCTTGTACTCATAGCATAAAGCTGCTTGCCCATCAAAGACCCTACAAAATAATACTATGAGAGGGTTATCCTATAGGTAACCCCATCTCTGTAACCATATATTATTATTTTACTGTTTTAAAAAGGTCGTATTAAACTTCTAATCAATCATTACTATGGTGAAGTAAATCAATGTATTCCTCTTTGGATGAAGTAAACATACATATTACGATTATTCACAAGCTAATGAAAGATATAAGATCCACACATTTAACAACAAAAGAAAAACAGAAAGAAAAAGTTACAATTGGTCACAAATTCTGCCAATATGGAGAGACAGACAACACACATACAGTGCCTTCAGAAAGTATTCACAGCCCTTGACCTTTTCCACATTTTGTTGTGTTACAGCCTGAATTTAAAATGGATTAAATTGAGATGTGTCATTGGCCTACACACAATACCCCATAAAGTCAAAGTGGAATTATGTTTATAGAAATTTGTACAAATTAATACAAAATGTAAAGCTGAAATGTCTTGAGTCAATAAGTATTTAACCCCTTTGTTATGGCAAGCCTAAATAAGTTCAGGAGTAAAAATGTGCTTAACAAGTCACAATAAGTTGCATGGCCAATAATAGGGTTTAACATGATTTTTGAATGACTACCTCATCTCTGTACCCCACACACAATTATCTGTAAGGTCCCTCAGTCGAGCAGTGAATTTCAAGCATAGATTCAACCACAAAGACCAGGGAGGTTTTCCAATGCCTTGAAAAGAAGGGTACCTATTGGTAGATGGGCAAAAAAGAAGAAGAAGCAGACACTGAATATTCGTTTGAGCATGGTGAAGTTATTAATTACACTTTCGATGGTGTATCAACAGGTGTATCAGTCACTACAAAGATACAGGCATCCTTCCTAACTCAGTTGCTGGAGAGGAAGGAAATTGCTCAGGGATTTCACCATGAGGCCAATGGTGACTTTAAAACAGTTACAGAGTTTAATGGCTTTGATAGGAGAAAACTGATGATGGATCAACAACATTGTAGTTAGTCCACAATACTAACCTAAATGACAGAGTGAAAAGAAGGAAGCCAGTACATAATACAAATATTCCAAAACATGCATTTGTTTGCAATAAGGCACTAAAGTAAAATTGCAAAAATGTGGCAAAGAAATGTCCTGAATACAAAGTGTTATGTTTGGGGCAAATCCAACATAACACATCAGTGAGTTCCACTCTTCATATTTTGAAGCATGGTGGTGGCTTCATCATGTTATGGGTATGCTTGTCATCGGCAAGGACTAGGGAGTTTTTCAGGATAAAAATAAACAGGCAAAATCCTAAAGGAAAACCTGGTTCAGTCTGCTTTCCAACAGACCTCGGGAGACAAATTCACCTTTCAGCAGGAGAAGGCAGAATGTACACTGGAGTTGCTTACCAAGACAACATTGAATGTTCCGGAGTAGCCTAATTACAGTTTTGACTTAAATCGTCTTGAAAATCTATGGCAAGACTTGAAAATGGCTGTCTAGCAATGATCAACAACCAACTTAATAGAGTTTGAACAATTTTCAAAAGAATATGTGCAAATATTATACAATCCAGGTGTGCAAATCTCATAGAGACTTACCCAGAAAGACTCACAGCTGTAATCACTGCCAAATGTGAGTCTATCATACAGTATATTGACTCAGGGGTGTGAATACTTACAGTTGAAGTCGGAAGTTTACATACACTTAGGTTGGAGTCATTAAAACTTTTTTTTTTCTACCACTTCACAAATTTCTTGTTAACAAACTATAGTTTTGGCAAGTCGGTTAGGACATCTACTTTGTGCATGAAATAAGTACTTTTTCCAACAATTGTTTACAGACAGATTATTTCACTTATAATTCACTGTATCACAATTCCAGTGGGTCAGAAGTTGACATACACTAAGTTGACTGTGCCTTTAAACAGCTTGGAAAATTCCAGAAAATGATTTCATGGCTTTAGAAGCTTCTGATAGGCTAATTGACATCATTTGAGTCAAGTACAGTGGGGAAAAAAGTATTTAGTCAGCCACCAATTGTGCAAGTTCTCCCACTTAAAAAGATGAGAGAGGCCTGTAATTTTCATCATAGGTACACGTCAACTATGACAGACAAATTGAGAATTTTTTTCTCCAGAAAATCACATTGTAAGATTTTTAATGAATTTATTTGCAAATTATGGTGGAAAATAAGTATTTGGTCACCTACAAACAAGCAAGATTTCTGGCTCTCACAGACCTGTAACTCCTTCTTTAAGAGGCTCCTCTGTCCTCCACTCATTACCTGTATTAATGGCACCTGTTTGAACTTGTTATCAGTATAAAAGACACCTGTCCACAACCTCAAACAGTCACACTCCAAACTCCACTATGGCCAAGACCAAAGAGCTGTCAAAGGACACCAGAAACAAAATTGTAGACCTGCACCAGGCTGTGAAGACTGAATCTGCAATAGGTAAGCAGCTTGGTTTGAAGAAATCAACTGTGGGAGCAATTATTAGGAAATGGAAGACATACAAGACCACTGATAATCTCTAATCTCCACACAAGGTCTCACCCCGTGGGGTCAAAATGATCACAAGAACGGTGAGCAAAAATCCCAGAACCACACAGGGGGACCTAGTGAATGACCTGCAGAGAGCTGGGACCAAAGTAACAAAGCCTACCATCAGTAACACACTACGCCACCAGGGACTCAAATGCTGCAGTGCCAGACGTGTCCCCCTGCTTAAGCCAGTACATGTCCAAGCCCGTCTGAAGTTTGCTAGAGTGCATTTGGATGATCCAGAAGAGGATTGGGAGAATGTCATATGGTCAGATGAAACCAAAATATAACTTTTTGGTATAAACTCAACTCGTCGTGTTTGGAGGACAAAGAATGCTGAGTTGCATCCAAAGAACACCATACCTACTGTGAAGCATGGGGGTGGAAACATCATGCTTTGGGGCTGTTTTTCTGCAAAGGGACCAGGACGACTGATCCGTGTAAAGGAAAGAATGAATGGGGCCATGTATCGTGAGATTTTGAGTGAAAACCTCCTTCCATCAGCAAGGGCATTGAAGATGAAATGTGGCTGGGTCTTTCAGCATGACAATGATCCCAAACACACCGCCCGGGCAACGAAGGAGTGGCTTCATAAGAAGCATTTCAAGGTCTTGGAGTGGCCTAGCCAGTCTCCAGATCTCAACCCCATAGAAAATCTTTGGAGGGAGTTGAAAGTCTGTGTTGCCCAGCGACAGCCCCAAAACATCACTGCTCTAGAGGAGATCTGCATGGAGGAATGGGCCAAAATACCAGCAAACAGTGTGTGAAAACCTTGTGAAGACTTACAGAAAACGTTTGACCTGTGTCATTGCCAACAAAGGGTATATAACAAAGTATTGAGAAACTTTTGTTATTGACCAAATACTTATTTTCCACCATAATTTGCAAATTAATTAATTAAAAATCCTACAATGTGATTTTCTGGATTTCTTTTTCTCATTTTGTCTGTCATAGTTGACGTGTACCTATGATGAAAATTACAGGACTCTCTCATCTTTTTAAGTGGGAGAACTTGCACAATTGGTGGCTGACTAAATACTTTTTTCCCCCACTGTATCTATATCCACAGTAAAACGAGTCCTATATCGACATAACCTGAAAGGTCGCTCAGCAAGGAAGAAGCCACTGCTCCAAAACCGCCATAAAAAAAGCCAGACTACGGTTTGCAACTGCACATGGGGACAAATATCTTACTTTTTGGAGAAATGTCCTCTGGTCTGATGAAACAAAAATAGAACTGTTTGGCCATAATGACCATTGTTATGTTTGGAAGAAAAAGGGGGTGCTTGCAAGCCGAAGAACACCATCCCAACCGTGTGTCACGATCGTCAGGAACAGATGAGGACCAAGGCGCAGCGTTGCAGGCAAACATACTCATTTATTGAGCGAAACGCGAACAAAACAACAAAAGACGGAAACGTGACAGTACACGGTATAACACAACCAACTTGAAACAAGAACCCACCAAAACACAAAGGAAAACCGACAGTTTAAATATGGCTCCCAATCAGAGACAACCAGCAAACAGCTGACACTCGTTGCCTCTGATTGGGAGTCACTCAGGCCAACCTAGACATAGAACAACTAGACACTCAAAACACAGCACATAAACACACGGAATCTACACACCCTGACTCAACATATAAAGTCCCCAGAGCCAGAGTGTGACAGTACCCCCAAAGGCGCGGACTGCGACCGCGCCTCAACAAAAACCCCAAACAGGGAGGGCTGGGTGGGCATTCCTCCTCGGAGGCGGCTCCGGCTCGGGCTTGACCACCACCCTCCATAATCCTCCCGTAGCGCCCCTGGTCCGGTCTGACCCGCTGACTGGATCAGGACTGGACATCGACGGAGCGGATTGCTTAAGCTCCGTTGTGGAGCAGCTGACCAGTACCTGATCAGGCACCGGACTGACGACGCGCACCCCTGGCTTGGCGCGTGAGGCAGGAACGGACCGGACCTGGCTGACGATGCGCACCCCAGGCTTGATGCGTGGAGCCGGAACGGGCCTCACCGGACTGACGACGCACACCACTGGCCTGGTGCGGAGAGCAGGAACAGGCCGGACAGGGCTGACGAAACGCACCACAGACCTGGTGCGGGAAGCAGGAATGGGCCGGACTGGGCTGGCGACGCGCACCACAGACTTGGTGCGGAGAGCAGGAACGGGCCGGACAGGGCTGACGAAACGCACCACAGACTTTGTGCGGGGAGCAGGAACAGGCCGGACAGGGCTGACGAAGCGCACCATAGGCTCGGTGCGGGGAGCAGGAACAGGCCGGGCCGGGCTGACGACACGCACCACAGGCTCGATGCGAGGAACAGGAACAGGCCGGACCGTACTGGGGACACACACCACTGGCTCTACGCAGGGATCAGGAACGGGCCGGACCGGACTGGTAACACACCCCAGTACCTCTCGCCGTGCCTCCACACTTTCCCTCTCCTCTGTGACCAGTGGCCCCCTTAACCTGGCGGCCTCCTCTGCACACCCGCTGGACCGCTCCATCGCGGCCTCTTGCTGCCCCGTCGTCCACGTCGTGAGCCCCCCCCTAAAAATTTTCTGGGGTTCTCTCCTCCCCGTGGGCCAGGCCTCTATATTTCTCGCCCAACTCTCACTCCTCTGCTTCCAACTCCCGCTATTCAGCTCCTCAATGGGCTTGACCCAGTCGAGGCTCTTCCTCCATTGTTCCCACGTCCACTCTCTCTGCTCCTCCCTCGGCTTGACCCAGTCGAGGCTGCCACGGAGATCTGCTAGGGATCTCCCTGGCGATGGCTCCTCGACTCGCTGCTTGGTCCAGTTTTGGTGGGTTCTTCTGTCACGATCGTCAGGAACAGATGAGGACCAAGGCGCAGCGTTGCAGGCAAACATACTCATTTATTGAGCGAAACGCGAACAAAACAACAAAAGACGGAAACGTGACAGTACACGGTATAACACAACCAACTTGAAACAAGAACCCACCAAAACACAAAGGAAAACCGACAGTTTAAATATGGCTCCCAATCAGAGACAACCAGCAAACAGCTGACACTCGTTGCCTCTGATTGGGAGTCACTCAGGCCAACCTAGACATAGAACAACTAGACACTCAAAACACAGCACATAAACACACGGAATCTACACACCCTGACTCAACATATAAAGTCCCCAGAGCCAGAGTGTGACACCGTGAAGCACGGGGTGGCAGCAACTTATTGTGGGAAGGGAAGCATGTGGAAGGCTACCTGAAACGTTTGACCCAAGTTAAACAATTTAAAGGTAATGCTACCAAATACTAATTGAGTGTATGTAAACTTCTGACCCACTGGGAATGTGATTAAATAAATAAAAGCTGAAATAAATCATTCTCTCTAGTATTATTCTGACATTTCACATTCTTAAAATAAAATGGTGATCCTAACTGACCTAAGACAGGGAATTTTTACTAGGATTAAATGTCAGGAATTGTTAAAAACTGAGTTTAAATGTATTTGGCTAAGGTGTATGTAACCTTCCGACTTCAATTGTATGTAAATGTATTATTTCTGTATTTCATTTTCAATAAAATTGCTAAAATGTCTAAAAACATGTGTTCACTTTGTCATTATGGGGTATTTAATAATAATAAATAATATAATATGCCATTTAGCAGACGCTTTTATCCAAAGCGACTTACAGTCATGCGTGCATACATTTTTGTGTATGGGTGGTCCCGGGGATCGAACCCACTACCTTGGCGTTACAAGCGCCATGCTCTACCAGCTGAGCTACAGAGGACCACTTAATCCATTTTGAAGTCAGGCTTTAACACAACAAAATGTGGAAAGTCAAGGTGTGTGAATACTTTCTAAAGGCACTGTATTGGGCAAGCGCAAGCGGTCCCTAGTGGTCCCACATCTATTTGTGTTGTCTTGCCGACTCCTGGCAAGACAGCACAACCAGAGCTGGGACCACCAGGCTTTGGTAAGCAGGGGCAGGACATTAGAACTCCAGGAAGTTGGTGACAATAGCAGCATTATAGATCAGGTCTGAGATGTATCCGATGGAGGTCTGGGGGCCCACCTGAGGATGATGGCCCTGTCCTTGAGTCACATCCCAGTACCTCTGCTGTGGATGGGAGGGGACAACCTGGTCCACTGAGGTTTGATGACCATATCTGGCCTGTGAGCCTGCTAGAGTCTGTGGCGGAAAGTTTCTATACCCTGAGGTGCCCACGCAGGTCTGGTTGAACCCATCCCGATATGACAGTGAGGAATGTGCTTGTCTTCCAATGGGTGCAGTGGTAGTAGCAAGAGATCCCAGGTGAGATCGGCGGTCTTCCTCCCACAGTAGGGATTCTGCTAGGTTTGGGGAGACGAGTGTAGGCTGATGAGTCACAGGGTTGCTGTAGAGATGGATCCAGTCGGAGTAGAACTGCTGACCATCATCACACTGAATCTGGTCTGGTCGGAACATCTCCCCCATTGTGGTTGGGGTGAAGGAGGGACCAGGGGAGGGGACCATTGGGCGAAGTTGGCATGTTGCACCTCTTCCAAAAGTAGTCTTAGTTGATTTGGTGAGTCTTCCACTCTTGATGCTTCTTGCCCGTCTGTTTTGGAACCACATCTGTGAACAATGAGTAGAGTCAGGTAAATATGTTGTTGTAGCCTAAATGCATAGATACAGTTGAAGTCGGAAGGTTACATACACCTTAGCCAAATACATTTAAACTCAGTTTTTCACAATTCCTGACATTTAATCCTAGTAAAAATGCCCTGTCTTAGGTCAGTTAGGATCACCACTTTATTTTAAGAATGTGAAATGTCAAAATAATAGTAGAGAGAATTATTTATTTCAGCTTTTATTTCTTTCATCACATTCCCAGTGGGTCAGAAGTTTACATACACTCAATTAGTATTTGGTAGCATTGCCTTTAAATTGTTTAACTTGGGTCAAACATTTTGGGTAGCCTTCTACAAGCTTCCCACAATAAGTTGGGTAAATTTAGGCCCATTCCTCCTGACAGAGCTGGTGTAACTGAGTCAGGTTTGTAGGCCTCCTTGCTCGCACACGTTTTTTCAGTTCTGCCCACAAATGTTCTATAGGATTGAGGTCAGGGCTTTGTGATGGCCACTCCAATACCTTGACTTTGTTGTCCTTAAGCCATTTTGCCACAACTTTGCAAGTATGCTTGGGGTCATTGTCCATTTGGAAGACCCATTTGCGACCAAGCTTTAACTTCCTGACTGATGTCTTGAGATGTTGCTTCAATATATCCACATAATTTTCCTTCCTCATGATGCCATCTATTTTGTGAAGTGCACCAGTCCCTCCTGCAGCAAAGCACCCCCACAGCATGACGCTGTGCTTCACAGTTGGGATGGTGTTATTCGGCTTGCAAGCACCCCCTTTTTCCTCCAAACATAACAATGGTCATTATGGCCAAACAGTTCTATTTTTGTTTCATTAGACCAGAGGACATTTCTCCAAAAAGTACGATCTTTGTCCCCATGTGCAGTTGCAAACTGTAGTCTGGCTTTTTTATGGCGGTTTTGGAGCAGTGGCTTCTTCCTTGCTGAGCAGCCTTTCAGGTTATGTCGATATAGGACTCGTTTTACTGTAGATATAGATACTTTTGTACCTGTTTCCTCCAGCATCTTCACAAGGTCCTTTGCTGTTGTTATGGGATTGATTTGCACTTTTCGCATGAAATCTCTAGGAAACAAAACGCGTCTCCTTCCTGAGCAGTATGACGGCTGTGTGGTCCCATGATGGTTGTATTTGCGTACTATTGTTTGTACAGATTAACATGGTACCTTCAGGCATTTGGAAATTGCTCCCAAGGATGAACCAGACTTGTGGAGGTCTACAATATTTTTCTGAGGTCTTGGCTGATTTCTTTTGATTTTCCCATGATGTCAAGCAAAGAGGCACTGAGTTTGAAGGTAGGCCTTGAAATACATCCACAGGTACACCTCCAATTGACTCAAATGATGTCAATTAGCCTATCAGAAGCTTCTAAAGCCATGAAATCATTTTCTGGAATTTTCCAAGCTGTTTAAAGGCACAGTCAACTTAGTGTTTGTAAACTTCTGACCCACTGGAATTGTGATACAGTGAATTATAAGTGAAATAATCTGTCTGTAAACAATTGTTGGAAAAATTACTTTTGTCATGCACAAAGTAGATCTCCTAACCGACTTGCCAAAACTAGCTATAGTTTGTTAACAAGACGTTTGTGGAGTGCTTGAAATACGAGTTTTAATGACTCCAACCTAAGTGTATGTAAACTTCCGATTTCAACTATATATACAGAAAGTGTAAATAACGAACTTTTAGTTATTATCACTACACAAACCTGTATCTTGCTTTCAGGTAGATGCGTTTGTGCAGCCAAGCGTTCACGGAGAGTGATGTCTGGGTACGGCACCAGAGCGAAAGCTTGTTCCAACTCAGACAATTGCGCGCGGCTGAAGATGGTTCTTTTGCGCTTCCTTTGGCCCTCTTTAAACCCACGTCTCTCAGGTTCAGGTGATGAAAGTCCATTGTCATTCCTCACATCTAAACAACAACAAAAACTAAATGTTTGAGAATCATAATCATCATATGGTTCATAGATTATTATTTAAGTAGCCTAAAATACCGGTATTGCGTTAGAAAATTATTAAAGACAATCGAGGAATTACGAAGTGTACCGTATGTTTTCGTTTTGTTTTCATCTGCATTTCTGTTTATGTCAATGGATATCTTTCTATATATTATAACCTTATGGTTTTGTTTGTTTCTTTGTGCGCTATTTATTTTCGGCGAAATCTAGACAGAATATTGACAATTGAATTAATAAATGCTATTCATAATAAAATCATCCTAAAGGAAACTATAAAAGTCAATAAACAAATATAACTGTCACTATTGTAACATCTTTTTTTACTTTGATGGTAAGCTTTTACGCATAGGCCTACAGCCTGAACATTTGAAAACTATTTACATAGCCTACCTTTACATTGATCTTGGTCTCCAAAAAGTGCAGTAAAATTCATCTCTTTATGGTCAGTCAGTCTGTGTGCAGTGAATTCTTGATTGATGAAGAGAGATATAATTCCATGTACCTCTACAGTTTGGTCTGGTGATGCGTAAATGATGCGCTCAGCGCTGGGTAGCTGGTCCCTTTTATAATCCCATACCGCCCACAGTCCACCCCAAATTAATCTGGGCACGTTCAGGTGTTATAGGCCTATAGTGGTGCCCAGTGCCCACCTCTCTAATCCTGAATTGCTGATGGTGACGTTGCCACGAATTGACAAGAAACAGATGAAAGCAGGAATGGTGTTTAAACCCGCTGTTTCCGCTGTCGCTATTGTCTGACTCTCCCTTCGTCAAACGGTCAGATCTCGTCCCGGGGTAATCGACTGCAAAGAGGAACCCCGTGGAGATTGGAGCGCAGGGCAGGCAGACCTTGTTGGACGCACAGAACAGTCAATCTACATAGGCCTACTGTATCCTACCACGTTCACTGCGAGAGTCATATTTGTTATTCATCAATTTGCTGTCCTGTCATTTGACATATGCCTACAAAAAATGAATTGCCATTTTAGGCTGTCCTTCCCAAATTGATTTGTTGAGTTGGGCCTATAAAAGCTTACTTGCTTTCTCTCTATTCATTACAATATTTAGAATTTTGTTTTTTTCGGGGCGATAAGGATGAATGAAAAGTAAACTATAGCCCAACTATTATCTTATGCAGGAAAAAGCCTAGCAACTTCAAAAGCTTGTTTCACACGTTCTCTTCCTGTGTATTGAAGTCAATTAGCCTAGTGATCGATTTCCATGCCATTGAACACCCGTTCAACTTCTGAGAGAAGCTCTAAATACACCAACGTACACAAATCCCCAAATTTACATTTCTGAACGAGAAGTTCTCTAAGGCTTCCTCAGGAGACTACTGGCAAAAAAGTATACAAAAGTACAGAAGAATCTCTTTAATGTTTAACTATTTTTTTCTCTGAAAAATATATTATTTTATAAATTAAATAATGTTGCCTATTGCATTTACAACACAACAGTACAACAACAAATCAAAATACCCCCAAAAATAACTTGAAACATATGTTTTAAATGCAATATATTTTTATTACTATTCTAAAGAAATTAAATTACAAACAGAAAATGGAAGTCTTCAAAGGTGGCAGTCTCCATGTGATCTCATTTGGAGATGTAATATCTGCAGCTTTTATTCAATATCACTTGGTTTAAGAAGTAGTCCTAAGTCTTAATTGACGCAAACCTCAGTGAGCCCAGACTGTGTGTAGCAGGGCTTCTCGGTTGCCTCGTAGTTGGATGCCTCAGCATTGTCAGATACAACTTTGGCTAGCTTGGTGTCGAATGGGTTCAATGCCACCTGGATGGCAGGCTCAGAGTCAGGCACAAGGAAGTTATCTGGGATGCTAGGCAGAGGCGGCTCACACTCTCTCAGGCTGACAGCACTCTTTCCAGGTCTCTTTTCCGACTCAGATTTGTCCTTAGTGGAGATGAACTCCTTTGACTTCTGCAACTCTTTGCAGAATCGTCAGAAATGGGGGCACACTGTGGTGTGGATGATGCTTGTTTCAAACCAAACCGTGAAGAGATGCTCTCCCGAACTCTGGATGCCAGTGTCTGTGGTTCAGCGGTGGCTGGTTCCCTTTTCTTCAACCTGGCAGTGGCAATAGCATCAGATCGCCTTCTAGCCTCCTTGGAGATTCTCACAGCATCATAGAGAACCACTATTACGATGAAGCCATAGAAAACGAGCCCCAAAATCAGGTTCACCTTCACAAGTGGCTCGGAGTAAGAAGGGTCAGTCAATATGTTGACTCTGGGTTTGATCTTCAGGGTGCTCTTCTGAGCTTTTGGAGCTGGAGCCTGAAGATTTTCTTTGAAGACGTTGTTGTCACCTTGCAATGCTTTTTGCTTGTAAGCCTGTAGATAAGGAATACGTTTCTCCACAATCATCTGTGGGACTTTAGCTTTACCTGGGAAAGGATCATCTTTCATCCTCTGAAGTTGTTCCAGCATCTGGTCCACTTGCACCATTTTGGTCCATTTTGCAACATTGGGGATGTCCTGAACAGGGTGGTCCTTCACTGGCATCAAAGGCCTGTGCTCTGGAACAGAAATCAGGGGCTCTACAAGCTCCGAGGGCTCTTTAGAATTTTTGAGGAATATCCTTTTGTCAACTGGCCCACGTTACCTGGAGAAGAATCGTCTTTCACCCGTAAACTCTAAAGTTGTTCCAGCAATGACTTAAAATTGGTCTCTTTTGTAGCATCAGGTTGTTCTGAACAGAGTGGTCCTTCACTGGCATCAACGGCTTGTGCTCTGGAACAGAAATCAGGGGCTCTACAAAGTCCGGGGGTCTTTGACATTTTTGAGGAATATCCTTTTGTCAACTGGCCCACATTACCTGGAGAAGAATAGTCTTTCACCCGTAAACTATCAACTTGTTCTTTTGTAGCATCAGGGTTGTTCAGAATAGGGTGGTCCTTCACTGGCATCAAAGTCTTGTGCTCTGAAGACACCAACACATTTGCAGCAACAGGCGAAAGGAGACCGAAAATAACAGCCAACAATAACATCTTCATGTTGCACAGCCCACCCTTCTGGGAGAGCTGTGCCATTTTGATTAAAGAAATCGTCTTTCAAAAGTAGGCAGTACAAATTACAAGTCAAACTACTAGTTGGCTAGCTGTGCTTTGTAAAAGTGAATTGGGTTTACTGTTCACTGTCAAACATACACAAGATATGGACCCAACATGATGTAATAGAAGAATCTGATTATAACATCACGTGTTCCAGAATGTTGTAACCTGCTCCCTCATTGTATTCATTAATTCAGATAATTCATTAATTAATCTCTTTGGATACATTTGGCAATTAGTTTGACGTGCAGTCCCTGTCCCTAAACTGCTTTCTCCTACGACTTTGGCAAATGCCCCCGTGACCTACAGCTCCTCATATACTACCAGGTCATGGTAGTATCTACACTGGTGCTGGTGCTTGCGATGACCCAGCTAATTATGAGCTTTCTGACCCAGGGAGTGAGACAAACATACAGCTTTCCCATTCAATTCCGTGATTAAATAGGATGACCATTTTTCTTGGAACACTCTGCACTCTGTGTCCACTTTTCTCTTTTTTGACAGAGACATATTGGGGCAATGAGGGTGCCAAAGCACATAATGTTAAAAGTAGAAGCCGTAATAAATATCGCGGGCAAAACAAAGTGGCTCATTGGCTGCACGTGCTTGACCTACTTGCTCTGCCCCGGTATAAACAGTTTGCTTGCTTAACACAATTGCTATTGCGCCATCCAGTGGACGCAATTGGAACAGCAGTTTATTTTATTGAATTAAATAAAAAATAAAGATTTTTTATTTTTTATTTTTTTCAAAATCATCTCGCGGGCCGGATTAAACCCGTTTGCGGGCCTGATCCGGCCCGCGGGCCGTACGTTTGACACCCCTGGTTTAGAGGAATACACATTGTACAAGAACCAACTCCATATCTTCTCTTTTTTAATGAGACAATTAGTAATAATTTATATTGGCCTGCCCTACCCCTTTCCTTTTTTCCCTTTTATGTGAAGGGATCATGCTAAATAATCATATAATATTTTGGTCCTCAAATGTGTGCATTTATTGCTAAAGTAATCCTAAATACCATTAAATATATTAAATTGGGCTGTCAAACAATAAAAAAAATTTAATCAAGTTAATCGCAGGATTTGTCAATTAATCACAAATTCAGAAATTGCTCAAATGGAGATGTAATTGAAGATTTTTTCATACAAAAAGTATTACAACCCACTGGGCAAAAACTAGTTGAACCAACATTGTTTCCAAGTCATTTCAACCCCCCAAATCTGTGATGATGTTGTGGAAAACGGATTGGATTTGCAAAAGGTCATCAACGTAAGGACATTGTCTTTTTTTCACCCAACTTTTAACCTAAATCCAATGACATGGGGATTTCTTTTTGTTGAGTTCACGTTGAATTCACGTTAGTTGACAACTCAACCAAATGTAAATCAAAACTACATGTTGATCTGACTTCTGTGCCCAGTGTGAAGAATATTAAGGGCTTGATTTTGTCCAAAGTAATGGTAAGCAAAATCAGGTAAATTGATAAAACACACTTTCTTTAACCTGTATAGATGATGTATTTTGGATGTTTTCAGTGTATTTTGAATGCTTTCAGACGATTAATCACAATTTTAAAAAAAACTGTGCACTAAAATGACAAAAAGTGCACTCAAGTTAACTCATTAAGTGACAGCCCTACTATAAAATGATGACATTAAAAAAAGCAAAGGTGTGTGACAATTTATTTATGATTTATTTTTGTCTTTTTATTTTGTCTATGAAAATCAAATCAAATCACAACCATAACAATAACATTATAAGAACATAGGCCGTTTTACCTTTGGGTACATACAGCTGTGGAAAACATTAAGAGACCACTGCACACTTTTCTTAAATCAGCATCTCTACATGTATGACAGCCATTCCATTCCAGTGTCTGTTGAATTCCAACAGAAGCACACCTCATTCTACTGAATTAGGTACTGATTAGGCGATCACCTGAACCAAATCTTATTTAACGAGAAAAAGTATAAAAACCACTGCTGTGGTCATCACTATCCTCTTGCAATAGGACCAGCTGGATGGCAAAAACAGTGCTAATAGTACCTCAAAAGTAATATTAATAAAAAAATAACTATTGACTATGCCAAAAGAGTTGAAAAGGAAAGTTTTGAGTGTGGAAAAGAAGGGTTAAATTCTGGCTTTACTGGCAGAGGGATACAGTGAGCATCAGGTTGCTTCCATCCTTAAAATGTCAAAGACGGCGGTTCATAAGAACAAGGTCAAGCATCAGACATTGGGGACAACAAAGCTACAGACCGGCAGAGGGCGAAAACGACTCTCCACTGACCGGGATGACCGCCAACTCATTCGAATGTCACTCAACAACCGTAGGATGACATCAAGTGACCTACAAAAAGAATGGCAAACGGCAGCTGGGGTGAAGTGCACGGCGAGGACGGTTCGAAACAGGCTCCTAGGGGCCAGGCTGAAGTCGTGCAAAACTACAAAAAAGCCCTTCATCAATGAGAATCAAAGAAGAGCCAGGCTGAGGTTTGCAAAAGACCATAAGGATTGGACCGTAGAGGACTGGAGTAAGGTCATCTTCTCTGATGCTTTGCCCAACACCTGGTCATCTAATGGTTAGACGGAGACCCGGAGAGGCCTACAAGCCACAGTGTCTCACACCCACTGTGAAATTTGGTGGAGGATCGGTGATGATCTGGGGGTGCAAGGCTGGAATCGGGCAGATTTGTCTTTGTGAAGGACGCATGAATCAAGCCACGTACAAGGCTGTCCTGGAAGAAAACGTGCTTCCTTTTGCTCTGACATTGTTCCCCAACTCTGAGGATTGTTTTTTCCAGCAGGACAATGCGCCATGCCACACAGCCAGGTCAATCAAGGTGTGGATGGAGGACCACCAGATCAAGACCCTGTCATGGCCAGCCCAATCTCCAGACCTGAACCCCATTGAAAACTTCTGAAATGTGATCAAGAGGAAGATGGATGGTCACAAGCCATCAAACAATGCCGAGCTGCTTGAATTTTTGTGTCAGGAGTGGCATAAAGTCACCCAACATCAATGTGAAAGACTTGTGGAGAGCATGCCAAGACACATTAAAGCTGTGATTGAAAATCAGGGTTATTCCACCAAATATTGATTTCTGAACCCTTCCTAAATTAAAACATTAGTATTGTGTTGTTTAAAAATGAACATGAACTTATTTTCTTTGCATTATTCGAGATCTAACAACACTGCATCTTTTTTGTTATTTTGACCAGTTGTAATTTTCTGCAAATAAATGCTCTAAATGACAATATTTTTATTTGGAATTTGGGAGAAATGTTGTCAGTAGTTTATAGAATAAAACAAAAATGTTATTTTTACCCAAACACATACCTATAAATAGTAAAACCAGAGAAACTGATAATTTTGCAGTGGTCTCTTAATTTCTTCCACAGCTGTATGTGCAGTTAATCTTTGCAGTTCTAGCTCCTTAAATAGCAAACCATTCAACTTTATAGTGAGTGTACTTGGGTTCCTCTGTTCGGCTGATATAAAGGCACACGTTGGTATAGCTTTTCTATTGTGCTGCAATGCAAGGCCTTTTGTGGACACATTCGGGTCTGAGAAACCCCAGGACAATAAAGTAAATGATGCCTGAACAAATACAACTCTAGAAGGAACCAAATGATGATAACATCATATTTAGACTGATCCACAGTGTCGAACCTCAGTCCTTTGTCCTTGATCCAGTGTTATAGGCCTACTGTTCAAGTCCTCTTGCAGCTTCTTCAAAGTGACTAGCTTTTCTCCCCAGCAAAGAGTTGATTCCGCAACCTGTCCCATTCTCTCAACTGTGCCAATATAAGCCTTAAAAATGGTCGGTCAACAAAAAAAAGGGAGAAAGATCCTTCCCCTCTCTCTGAAACGTAACACAGACTTTCAGGGAATAAACACGCAGCCACTCATACACAAACAGGGATAATATAGCCTTTTGTATTTGTGAATAACTGTGAGAACTCAACATCGCACAGTAAAACATCTCTCAAACTGGATAAATACGTGTAATACTCTGTCCATTCCAACAGGGGGAAGTGTAGTCTTTCAGTGTGCATTGCTGCTGTCCCTGAAGGCAAAAGAGTGGTGGTAGTGGTGGTGGGGCAGTGATGTCGTCGACTAGCTGCCAGGTCATCGTTCATCACTCAAACTTGCGCAGGTGGTTGTACATGGACTGGACGTAGGTAAAGACACACATGGGGTCGGGCTTGCGCCCCATCACCATCATATCCTCCACCTCGATGAGCCGGTCACAGCCCGCCTTCTCCCTGAATCAGACAGAGGGGACAGCACAAGTCAGGAGGAGTCTATGCCTATCTATGTCATTCCTTAGTTAAGGGGGCTGATAGATCATTAGCCTGGTCCCAGATCTGTTTCAACTGTTTTCCCAACTCATATCTATGGTCATTCGGTGTTGTTGGCAAGACAGCACAAACAGAGCCGGGACCAGGCTAATAGATCACATGGAACAATGTGGACTCATTTATGGTATTGTACAGAAGCTCATGTGTTAGAACTATCTCTGTATATGGTTAGATGCACATATGATTTTGATCTATGTTTTTTTCTGTGTTCTGTATGCATCCATGTGTTAGGAGGATAATGAGAGGCTGTGTTGCAGCAGTGGCGTTGTTAGTAGTGAGGTCAGGCTGGAGGAATGTGAGAGGAGTGGATGGAAGCAGAGCAGAGGGAAGAGATGAGGAGGTTCGTGTGGGGACTGGGGAGATGAGAGGGTATTCTCTGGCAGCGGCTGCCTTGCTGGCTTAACGTGTGGGCTACAGACACTCTTTACCAAGATGCAACAGGAACATTGTAAGATCATCTCAGTGGTACAATGTTTTATGTATCAACGCTATTAATGGAATCTGAAAGTGATTCCATTCATGTCATTTCTATTTGTATGGTGGCCAGGGACACTGTGACTCTAAATGTATTTACGCAGGTAACTTGGGTTGGCCTTCATAACAAGCACAGCATAGTAGTGTTCATTGCTTCACCAAACCAAGAGGAGAGCGACATTGGAAATGTACATGAATAGGCAGATACTTCTCTAGTCTACATAATGAATGGATTAATCATTCCAACATGATTCAAGACAGAAATGCATGGGTATGTCTATAATGCTCTGAAATATGTATAGATAACACTTATTACAATGTAAAAGTCACTTACTCAGCTGTTTCGAAGGCCAGCTCAAAGTTGTGTTTGCGGTCAGCAGGCGTCAGCACGTTGTAGTCAAACACAGTGGGGAAGAAGGAATGGACCAGGGCACAGAAGGCCATGCCATCACTCCAACTGGACGAGAAGTTCTGGATGTCTATGTTCTGGGGACGGAGAGACAGAGTTAGGAGTGTGTGGTTGTGTGTGCGTGCGTGCGTGCGTGTCTGGACTGAAATGTCTGAGTGTGTGTGGTGCATTTGCGCGTGTTTAGCGAGGGAATACGGAGACACTGTAAAAGAGACGTAAGAATAAACCAGACATACGAAAACGACCAATAAAAATGATTGGCTACCCATTCTAACTTAATGAAATGTCCTCTCCCAGGTTTCTCTGTTGGTCCCACTGTCATAATGGGGAAAACAGAAGAGGAATGCTGAATGGTTCTTTATCCTCAATTCCTCTCCCTGCGTCCCTCTCTCTCTCCAATTGGACACGCTTCCAGAACTGTGTCATTTCACGGTTTTTGTGTCCTTCACCTAGCCTATAAAAGCCTCAGCGTGTCAGCGGGAAAATTCAACTTGTCATGTTTGTCGAGCGCCAGTCAGGTCTCTAATTTGAGTGTGAGGAGGAGCTGGCCTGTGCCGTTTGCTCTGTAGGGCCGGCCTTGGCCCGTGACAGCTCTCTGTTTAACCACAGCCACATGGACAGACTGGCACAGCTGCTGTTGCAGAGTGAATGGCAGAGTGAAGCCAACAGCCCTAGCACTGAGCCGTAACTCAAACACTCACGCACGCACACATACACACACACACACACAAATGCACACACAACCGTTCAATATACTACAATAATACGCTAAGTTCAGTATGCAGCATAACCATGGTAAGGTGCTTCTCATTAACACATTAACGCTCTGCTACGTGCTAATGGTTTAAGCCCTGGAGAAACCAGGGGAGTTATTATAATACCCTGTTCAGGAACTAGCAAAAATGACATAAGACTGCTTCTGTGTGGTGGATACATTTCAGGTGACCAGATGACAGTTCCATATACATGACCTTTGTTACTGCCTCCTATAGGTCTGTATTCATAATGGGGGACCTGATCCTAGATCAGCCTCTACTCTGAGGTGCTTTGTGAATACGGCCCAGGTCTCTGTTCCGGTGTGTAGCTGTGTTCTGTCACCACAGTCTCACCTGGTATCCTATGGTTTTGGAGCGGCACCACTCCAGAAGAATCTGCTTGATGCTGCTGGCACTGGACACACCAAAGCTCTGAGAACGCTTCAGCTTGGGCTTGGAGTCCATGGGCTTGGGACCACTGAGAGGAGCGGGGACAGGGGTCAACAAGATGAGCCAGAAAACATGACAGAGGTTGTGTCCCCATTCTCTCTCTTTCTCCTGAAGTGTACACAAGCACACTCCCTGTGGTTGGGTGGTGTTTTTCCACCATTGTTAAATCCATGAGAGAGAGTGTGCAAGGGTAGAGAATTGGGACGCAACCGAAGTATGAGTTAAGAATTACCCAGAAGAAAGGAGGGATAATATGAGGGAAAGGAGAGGACCTATCAGTTTAGGGATGGATGGATGGGATAGAAAGAGAGATGATGGTGGGAGGAGAGAGGGTGGTACCTGCTGGCTTCAGGATCCAGCCTTTCAAAGATGGACCGGCGGGCCTGAGCTCCAAGGTTGCGCGGCAACGTCTGTGACCTCACCAGCTCCCTCCTCCGCTCCACTCCCCTCCCAAAGGGCATGTCCCCGCCCACATCTTCCACCCTGCAGGTCGGAGAACGGAGGAGTGTCACACATCAACTTGGGCCACAATGAGGCCATTCGAAATGGCAAGTGGGTAATCGCATGTGGGTTAAAGCATGGACTATCTCAATTCTCTAGGACTGAGTAAAGAATAGTGCACTCATGTGACGACCCTCCCACTCTGTCTGCCGTATTCTCTCTTTGCTCTTGTTTCCTTATTAGGATGCCGGTGGGCGGAGTTGGGAGGGTCGTCAGCTACATGGGAAACACCTGGGCTTGGGTGTGTCCCAGGATAAATGGACCTCTTCCACATTCATTGGGGAGACTCTCTCCATGCAGACACCTTTATTGATTTTTGTTGTGGTATTTTTGTGGCTTTTTGGTTGTTTGCTTTGGCACCTTCCAACACCTTGCATTATTACATTTATGCATGCATAACACTCACTTACACTACTGATTACTGATTACACACACCATTGTTAATTGTACTTAGTTTACTTTAGTTAATAAATATATATTTTGGTATTCCTTGTCTCCACATTGTCTCCCTTTTGTTACGAACTTTGAGCCGGTTCGTGACACTCACCTGTCTGTGTTGTGTTGGATGAGGCCAGAGTAAGTCACTGACTTCGGGGGAGCAGACAAGGACTTTTCTGCAAATGACAAATCAAAGAACATATAAGGAAACTGTGGGGATAAAACATTGTGTGAGTCTGGTTAGTTCCAGTTTTAGTAACAAGCCTGACTTGATAGATCCCTCTTACCTGACAGTCGAGGAGAGCCCAGACCTCGGCTGAGACTGGGGGTCCATGTCTTCATAGAAGACACTGAACAACAAAAAGACAAAGAGTGTAACAAAGGATATTACGGAGCAGAAGAACCATAGAAGGATATGGAAGTCGAGAGTTCAAATATTTTGTCTGGACAGCTTTTAGCTGATGTCTGGTCCCTCTTACCTGGTTGAATGGGGGATTCTGGGATGGCTTGAGGCTGGTTGTTGTCAGTAGGCTCTGATACAGACGAGGGCTGAGAGCGTACAGGACTGGTGGGAGACTCGTTCTTCATAACTGAGGGGTCAGCCGTTTTGGTTGTGGCGGTGATGGGTAGGTGTGGCATCCGCATGGCAATAGGGGCCGTGCTTTCATGAGGGACGTTGTTATTGGCTTGCGAGCTCTTTCCATGTGACACTGTCGAGTTTTCTGATTGGATAAGCATTGAGAAAATAAATCCCCTCATACAGTACATGGATGGTAAGTATGGCTTTATTTCTACTGTAGCTGAGATGGTAGATTAGAACAGCCATTACCTGGGTCAGTAGAGTGTCCATTCTCCAGTCCAGGGGATACAGGGGCTGGATCCACCTCTATTGGCTCCTCACGTTCAATACTCTACAGGAGACAAAGAGAAAATCACCTGAACACCTCCCACAGTACTCCGGTGTCACAATATCTTCAACAACAATGTTTTGATGACAGGCCATTTAAACATGTGAATAACTTTTGGATTACAAAATATGCACGTTATCTGAGACATCATCAGATCAAGTCATTTCAGAGTGCTGACATGTTTCAAGTTCCCATTAATGGCATCCATGGCCAAGGCACATTTCTTTCCATTTTTATCTCATTAAATCCTCCCACAACGTTACTACTACACAACATCTATTACTTTCATTAGTAAGTGACTGGCGCTCACTACACTCTGTTCCTGACTAACCAGCCAATCCACAGAGGAGCCTTTCAGGAAGACAACCAGGAAGTGACTGAGGGCTGTGTGATTTGTCTGTGGAGGATGTGTCATGTTTCTGTCTTGCTCTTTCTTGCTCTTTCTCTCTCTCACACATACTCACACACACACGTATGCACGCACGCACGCACACACACGCACACACACATTCAATACAAGTTGTTATATACAGTTATTATCAAAGAAAGGGTACATTCCTCCCAGTGAAAATGAAGTAAGTAATTGAGCTGTAGGGGAGAGAGGAGCAAGGTGACTTCAGCAGAGAGGAATGCTGCTGCTGCTGGGTTGTGTGTTACTGCATTAGGAGGGCCGAGGGGAGCAGGGAGCTGGGAACAGCTGGCTGTCCCACTGGGAGAAGGTGATGGGGGAGAAAAATTTTCCCCCGCTCAACCATGATGCTCTGGCTGAAACCCAAAGCTCCTCCTGGCTTGGTGTGTCCCAGCCATGGAAACTTTCTGTACTAAGTCATGCTTCTCCTCCTGTCCGAATGGGCCACCAGACACGTGTGTGAGACTGTGTTGCTCTGGGCCTGAAGATAAAAGTAGGCAAATCTTTTTGGATAAAAAAACGATTGAACGTAGAGGGTACCACCGCCTATGTTTAATCTGATCTCGGATCTCAGAAATAGTTCTGCAGCTGAACTGTATTGAGAACGAAAGGAAGGCACTTTTCAAATAATCTCTATTGTGCATTTCAGACAACGATAAAACAGTGTAGAGCTCAACCTAGTGTGTGCAGTCAGCTCTGCTGTCATCAGCTGCCCAGATACAATGCTATATTTAAGAGGATGACCAGGAATCAAGGCACACCCCACAGAGCAACACCCACGCACGCACCCATGCACGCAAACGCACACGCACCAATTCTCCACACAACACAGGCAGGAGCACACAAAAGCCCCTCTCTCCGCCTTCCTGGAACAGCAAATCCCCCGGTTCCTGAGAGTGCGTCATCGAATTATCAGTGGGGAACTATAAAATATTTGGAGGAAATCGTGAAATTAAGTAGGAAATGTGGAAAAGCCCTCAGTCTGCTACACTGACTCACAAGAGAGAGAGAGGGGGGGGTCAGTCTTAGCCTGCAGGGCTGGATCAAAGATGAAACCCCCTGTCCTGTGTGTTCAGTTTCTCAGTTTCTACGTCTTTATTGTCTTAGAAGCAGTGTTACTGGGCACACTGGATCAACAATGTAGCCATTCTAGGAGCCTCCACTGTCACTTCTCCCTAGGGAGGCACACCTGACCTGAGAGAGGATAACTACCTTAGAATCTCCCCATTAAGCCCCACACAGCAGCACTGTAACCCCACTCCTAAAAGCTACAATACCTCTGCATCTCTCTCACTCTCCCACTCTCCCTCTCCTCTCTCTCCCTCCCTCCCTCCCTGACCTGGTTCAGCATAGTGCGGACACAAAGCATCAGGGCCGACACGGTATTCAAAGGTATTAGACTAATACAGATGCTAACTGGTGGTGGTAGTAGAGTGGGGTAGAGTTGGGTAGAGTTGGACAATGGGTGGTGGTGGTAGAGTGGGGTAGAGTGGGACCGTGGGTTCTCCCAGGCACAAGGCTATTTCATATGTGTGTAAATATCACAGCTGTCCCATGTGACCTTGGCCAAGAATGCAATGAGTGGGAATTTTTCCCACCTGGCAATGTGCCATAGAAATATTGATGCGAAACACAAGATAATCTATGTGGATTGTTATATTGCGAGTCTTGCAGTTTCAATGAGGTTTCATTGAAGGGGTGCAGTGTATTATAAGGCTGACATGTCATGGCACCTAACTTTGTGACATTTCAATAAAGCTTGTTAGCTAGGGGAATTCCAGTTGGGATGGAGTTGGTTATGATTATATGAGAGGATATTCAAGCCTGTTTCTCGGGATGACATTTGACATTCTTGGAACCTTGAGTGGTTGTGGAATGGAACGTGAACACAATGAAGGCTTGTTGTGAGAGAACACTGGGCTTTGGGAGTTGAGTGGGGTGGGGGTATGACAGTATGTGTCACTCAGGATTTTGGGCACAGAAACAAAGATAGCCAGCTCTTATGGACAACAACACCCTGCCATACAATAAGCTTCACTAATAGGAATATTCACATTTTCCATTGATCACATACAAATCCTTTCCAACACAGGATGTTGTTCTATGAATGCTTCACAACATAGCTGTCTCAGTTACCATTTCCACAACAAACACACAAACAAACACAATAGAAGGAAATATCTATGTATAAACAATACTATTGTAGACTATGGTAAACAGCATGCAAACACATGCTTTCAATGTGCCATCATGATAATTTAATAAGACAATTAGAGGGAAATAAATATATTGTGACTAAAAGGTACATTCCTCATCCAGGCGTGTACAGTACATTATCACATATTTAACTAACTCTGCACCCCTTTGTAAAGTCAAATGAACAACAACAACACCAACACACACAAGCACAACACACACACACACACACACACACACACACACACACACACACACACACACACACACACACACACACACACACACACACACACACACAAACACACATCAGAGCTATTCAGAGCCCTGAGAGCAAGCAGGCAGTACAGTTATAATGTGGCCTCTCATCATGGGTCTCTAAAGGGGTCTTTGCTCTGTGATTTGCACACAGGAACAGGGAAGTCCTCATGGAGGGAGACACACACAAAACCACCTGTTCCTCAAAAAACCCACAAAGCCTGCAATTAGCAGGGAGGCCCAGGTCGGCGCCTTGGTCCTACAGAAATGGAGGGGGCCCTTTGAACACTTTCTTTACATCACCTGACTACAGGGGCCCCTGCCTTATCTGATGGGTGTGTGTGGGAGCGAGGCTGTTTGGTCGAGCACACACACACACACACGTGCGCACGCACTCACACACTCACACACTCACACACTCACACACAGGCCCTTGTATTAAACTAACTGGACACGCATACCCTTCTCAAGTGCGTCAGCAAGCCTCCCTCCTCTAATCCCCCTCTAAACCTGCTTCTGGATCTCTCCTCTGTTACTGGGATTTTCCAGGGTTTCAGTCACAAGGCAGGGTGCATAAAATGCTGTCAAAGGTTAAGAATAGATATACAGATAAGATAACCTTATGTTCCGGTCAGGGGCTGGATGTCACGGAAGACCATGTACCATTGAGAGTGTGATGCATGTGGCAATGTTAGTGTGCCGCAGAAAGACATGTAGGTTGTGTGTGTGTGTGTGATGCGGAAGGCCATGTAAGATTGAGAGTGTGTGACCGCATTTTGCATTATTTGCAGTGAGAGAGTGTGATGATGACTTGAGCAGCATTTTGGGACACACTGTCTCTCCTATCCTGTCTGTCCCCCTCTTCGTCTCTCCTGATGGCTACGGAAAGGTCAGGGGGTCTGACATAAAGTTCAGAATGCCCTGGGGTAAGGGGACGGGGAGGGAGGGGGTAAGGGAAGGGAGATAGGACCGACTCCCCAGGACAGCACAGCAGTTGGCACCTAAGAACTCCGACATCTCCAAGATCTAAGAGGTATTGTAGACTGCTCTCGGGTTACAAGGCACCAGCTGTGGAAGACATCGGTATACTAGCCTCCCAACACCAAAACAAATCAATAAAACCTGGTGATATGATTTAACTGTCTGATGATTCAATCAGCTAAATTAGAGGTGATAGGACACATGCTCCGATCTGACACTCACCAAAAACAGCACACCCTCTCTAGTCCATACAGTATGGCTGCATGAAAAGCGTTGAGTCAAAAAAGTGCACACAAGTCTAATACAAACACTAATACGTTTTCTGTTATTGTCTGTCTGTTTGGAAAATGTAAAACGTACAAATAGAATATATATAATAAATACCTTCCTCCCTCCCTCTCTCTCTCTACCTACTGGACCCAGGGCCCTCTAGAACAATGAACGTAGAGGGCGGTGAGGTCATCCACTAAACAGTGAATTATTAACCTGTAACCACGGCGATGGAAATACAGGGCATTGTATGGAAGTAATTAGGAGAGCCAGGGGCAGCCTGGGAGGGGAGGGGAGCGGCCAGCCAGCCCAGCCCGGCTCGCATGCCTCTCTCAAGCCCCCTTCACCCCTGACCCTGGCCTCTCTCTCTCTCTCTCTCTCTCTCTCTCTCTCTCTCTCTCTCTCTCTCTCTCTCTCTCTCTCTCTCTCTCTCTCTCTCTCTCGCTCTCTCTCGCTCTCTCTCAAGCTCTCTCTCAAGCTCTCTCTCAAGCTCTCTCTCCCTCCCTGGGTATGTCTCTCAGGCTGAGCTCCACTGTATTAATAGCCATGCTGAGGGGTTTGTGCCAGGAATCTGGAGTTCTGGGCTGGATGGCTGGATGGCCTGGCCCAGGCAGGGGACACACAGACAGGCAGAGAATAAAAGACCTTGCTCCATTGTGAGAGAGCTATGAATTTGTGAGGGGAGTCTCTGTGGGTGTGCTGGAAATGTCAAGCGTATTTATCATGGGGATACACACAGACACACACACACATGCACACACACACACAGGCTTGGACGCACACAGACACACACATGCACACACACGCATACACGTACACACACACTCACACAAAAAAAGATTTGAAGTGCTCTTCCAACTCTGGCACGTAAAGCAGAAGGCATACACCATTCTAATTAAGTTCACAAGACATTGTCTGAGAATGTGACCATTTTAATAGAGAAACGAAGCTGAGGTGGAGCTGTTTGATGTTGCTGAGTTGCTCCCATTATGTTTCTCGCCTTCAAAGGCCCGAGTGGAGAGATCTGGTGCTGGGGCAAGAAGGGGCCAAGGATGCCATACCATCCTCCCCAATTAAGGTGCTACCAACCTCCTGTGGTTGGCCACAGATCTTCATCAGGAGAACAACAAGCACTAAATATAGATCTGAGGAGTGTGAGATGTGAGATTAAGATGCATTCCTCTGGGCACCATGGAAGAATGTTGTCAGGGATTACGAATAGCCTCTGGTTGGATAAATGATCATGGAGGACAGAGAACCAGATGGAGATGATCTGACTCCTGAGGCATGTGTTGGACCATCCGCTAGAGTGATAAAAACAATGGAGAGCTCTGTGTTCGTGGGTGTGTGTGTGGGGAGAGGGAGGGGTTGTGTGCGTGTGTGTGCGTGCTCGCACAACCTACGTGTGTGTGTCTGTGTGTATACGTGCACATTGTGAGCCAGTGATCACAAATAGTCATTTGGTTTGGAGCAGGATCAGTGCTTTTTCCCACTTCATACAATCTATCCATTAGACTATACTATACAGTAACGAACACACGCCCCCACGGCACTGCAAGGTAAACCAAGCAATCTGTAATTGCATGTTTGAGAAGAAGTGCAGAAGACAGAGGTTGAGTAATGTTAATAGTGGGAGTGTGGGTCCTGTATTGTAGGGAGTGGAGAGAGTATATGATGGTGGTGTATTGTGTGTGCGAGTATGACAGGGATTTTACGTGTAGCAGTGACAGGGAGGATTGGCTATTAGCTTTTAGCTGATTTTAGGGGTCCTGATAATAGAACTTTAGAGTACTCTGCTCCTCTTTAGAAGTCCTCTCAGTGTGTACTGTCTGACAGTATGTGTGTGCGTAGTGTATGTTATGGGATCCTACCATTGGAGGTGTGTTGAGGGCAGGACGCAGCGGGGGTTGTTTGTGTGTGCGCGGTGAGTGTTTGTGTTTGCTCACGGTGACAGTGTGAGCGTGCTCTGACGGAGTTTCCACTGATCAAGTCTCACACACACATCTTATCCTTCCCTTCCAGTCGGTCCACATGGCCTAGAGATGCCTTTGTCTGAGAGAAGACACACACGCATGCACCCAGGCACGCACACACACACACACAGCCCACATGAACACAACCCAGCCCAGGGCAGGGACACGGCAGGACAGTGAGGGACCTAAGGATTCACACTGTGGTCCTGTGTTATGTAGGTACGCTAACTGTCAAAGATAACATTGTGGGTGGATTCTATCCAGTTCATCTTCTAATAGGGCACAGCCTCTCTCTCCTCAACTTGAATACACTGAGGAATGTAGCAAACGTGAGGTTTGAGGTGTGCAGGTGTGGTCTGTCTGAGAAAGCATGCCTGTGTGTGAGTGTACTTGAGTGAATTCTACCGCATGCTACAAGGGAGCAGATGTGAAGAGGAGGTCTGTGAGAGTAGGGAATGGAGGAGTGGAAGAGGGAGTGTGGAGTCTCGGGATGGCTGGGTCCTGGGTGACCCTCTCGTCTAATCCCCTCCTCAGTCAATGTACTTCAAATGAGGCAGAATGTCGACACAATAGCCCTTTGAGACCGCAGCTATGTTGGAGTAATTGGCAACAGGCAGCATTGTGTGACTCCTCGGCAGAGACCGGACAGACTGACTGACGTAGGTAGCCGTGGAGGATGGGAAGGAGGAGGAGAATGAGGAGGAGGAGGGGTAAAAAAGAGAGAGAAAGAGAGGGAGGGAGGGAGTGAGAGGTGGGAAGTTAAAGAGAAAAAAATAAAAATAAAAGAGATTGAGAGGAGAAGAGAGAGAGAGAGAGAGAGACGCATATCTGCATCAGAATGTCAGGTGTCCAAGGCACAGTCGAGCAGGGGTGGAGATGTTCTGTAAACAACCCTATAGTGAAAGTTCAGGCCCAGGGCAGGCCCGCACACATCCCAATTGGCTGTGCTCTTTCAGTGAGGCGACGGTTAACTCCAGGGCTGCAAAGCCATCTTCAGATGTGCCTGGAGGTCCCCAGCGCAATCAGCTCCCTCCCTCAGACCTGCTGAAACAGCCCATCGGACTTTATGAGGCCAACATACAGTCTCTGTACAGTCTCTATCTCTCATTGGCCGTGTCTAGACTTGACAGTTAATGCAGCTTTTGTATTCTGATCATGGAATTCCGAACACGTCTACAACTACATTTAAATGTGTCTACTGTGTCCACATTGTGTCCGGATTCCCTTTTCCCGGGCTATATTTAAATGCAGTATGCATTCTGCAAACGGTGGAACAGGCTACATCTGATAACACAATAACAACTTGATGGCAATAGCCAACTACTAGCCAGCTAACTAGCCAGCTAACCTCTGAAACTAGCCAGCAAGCTAACTAGCAAAGCTAAAGGGATTGCAAACATGTTAGCATAACTCTAGCCAAACAAAAAATAGTTTTTCTAAATAAGCTAGCTGGCTAGCATTTATGAGGCCAGCAAACACGTTCCTCACACGCTAGGAATGTATTTCCTCCAACGTTTAATGAAAAAAGGTGCCTCTCACTCCCAAAACACACGTTTTCTGGAGAGCTGATGACTTCGCCCACTGTATGCGCTTTCGGTAGCCTGATTGCGTCCAGACTGAGGAAAAATCCGCACACAATGCGTCCCTGACCACCTCCTGAGGTGGTTAGGGAGATCTGAACACAATCCGACCACAATGCGACTTTTGTGCGTCTACACCTGTCTTTTCAATGCGATCTTTGTACTCTGATAGTAGAAGACGCATGTAAGTGTCAAGTGTAGACATGGCCATTGAGGCTGAAAGGTGTAGATGTGGCTGTAGGGGAAATCTGATTAGCATAGCGTTTCCCTGTTGAGTTCCGGGTACCTGTAAATATTCACTAGAATAGATTTACAGACACACGCACACACGCACACAAACCAATTAATTGATTGGCATTGGATCAATAGATAAGGAACTCACATTAGTTTTCTACAGTATTATGATCCAATCTCTGTCTGGTTGTTTGGTAATTTGGAGAAAAAAGTTTTGGCCACAAAAAGGGGATCTCCAACAATCTATTATTAGAAACAAAGGATCTCTGTTTCATACTAACCTACATATTTACATCAGATGAGAATCATCAGATGCTTTACCACATACTTTTTTAAGATGAGGTGTATGACATCAGTCATTTGCATACATGCTGTGTGCGTGTGCGTGTGTGTGTGTGTGTATGCACATGTGTACGTGTGTGTGTTTGTTGTGTCTATGGCTATGTGTGAGCAGTCACAGTTAACAGTCAACATCCATGCCAGACTGTCAAGGCTTAGTTTGCTACAGAAAACAGCTGTGAGTTTACAACCAAGAAACAACAAAGGACCTCAGAGCTGAGAGGAAAGACTCTGAATCAAATAAAGTGAAAATCGGAATATTGACCTTATAAAGGATTAACATAACCGTTGTAGTTTCCAAAACAGCATAGCCTTAGGGCCTTGTGTTGGGATACAGTCAAGAGAAACCTCTGACTTTTGAAACAGACACTACTGTGGTTTACTGTACACTAAGGACTAAGACAATGACTTTCCCAGACTTATCACTGAGTTCCCACCCAAACCTCATCAACAAGTGTCAAACTGTGCTGTACCTTAGAACTGACAAACTACGACATTCTTAGCTTTTCATCAACTGTAACAAAGTACGCTTGTTTGTCTTTCAGTCCCACACATATTATTCAAATATCCCAATGACAGTGTGGATAGGGGTAAGTGAGAAACAATGTACTGTGTTTATATTTGTTACTAGTAAAACTGAAGGACACGATTGAATCCATTCAAAATGTTGCGCAAGCTGTGGTGCCACTCAACAAAGAGAATAGTGGGAGAAGATTCATGAGCAAGATGTTGTCAGCAGCATGATAGCAGTATATGAGTGCAAAATAACCATTCATCACAGAGAGAGAGATAAAGGGAGCAGGAGAGAAAGAGAGACTCTTCACATGTTCTATCACTCTCAGGACAGAGAGCTCTAGTGCTAAAAGAACAGCTTCTTTCTCAGACTGCAGAGATTGGACGGACATTAGAATAAGCAATTATTTCTACCAAAATGTTCAATGATGGTAAATGATCCTGATTGCTTTCATCTGGTATCTACTCTGCTCGCGTGTCTAAATATTACGTTGAATATGACGAGTTTCCCCAGCGCTGTCAAAGCTCTGACATCATCCCTGTGAAGTGGCCAAGAAAGTCTGTTCAACCCCCATACCCCCATATATTCTGGATGAATCATTGTACAATCTTGACAGTCTCTCAGAGCCACATACAGTCACCACTACATAACTAAATACAACACTTTAATTTATCCCTGACCAAGATGGCTGCCATTATCATCCCATTCTAGAGTTCTGGAGGTTCATGACATAGTCTACTGCTCTAATGTATCTCTATGTCCCCAACCCAGTCTCTCCAGTGTATAAGGCTACTCACATTAGTCTTGCTGGACACAGCGAAGGTAGCTCGGCTGGAGAAGCGGGTGGCAGTGGGGCTGGAGGCTGAGCCCGAGGCTGACCCGGTCAGGGCTCCCATGCTGGGGCCACCAGCAGGGCTGGTGGGGGAGGTGGACGGGGACTGGGGGCTCACCCTCTGCTGGCTGCTGCTGTGTGTCTGGGCCTGGATGGACGGTAGCTGGTGCTGGTGGTTGTTGTTGTTGTTAGTCATCAGGGTGCCTCTGTCGCACACAGTCCCAGTGAGGAGCTCTACCTGTCGGGTAAGGGCCTCCAGCTGGCTCCGGAGCTGCCGGTTCTCCTGCTGCAGCTGGGCCACAGCCCGGCCTAGGGGGTCCTCGCTGGAGTGGGCCGTCACCTCCTCCAGACGGCGCTCCACACCCTGCTTGAAGGTGCTCACGTCCACGTGGATCTCACGCACGGCATCTCTCAGTGTGGCCTCATAGCGGGCGAGCGCAGTGCACACCGTCTCGCCCTCCGGAGAGGAGCCCTCTCCCACGGCTGTCAGAGGACCTGCGTCCATCTCTGCTCCACTGCCTCCAGTCCCTGTGTTCCTCACTGGGTCTTCTATGCACTCTCTGGGTTAACTCCCTCCACACTACTCCTCCTGACTGAGTGTCCCAGACACATGCACTTTGAATGGAGATTGGGGAGAAGTCAGTCTTGTCAGCTGCAGTTGAACCTTTCAGATCCCATTCATCCCAGGAGGTCCCTCAGGGTATCCTCTATCCTGCGGAGTCAAAGCTCATATTTATAAGCCTGCTCTGAATGACAGTACTGATGTCTATCAAAAAACAAACACTATTCAAACATGACAGACTCTAAAAGAAGTGAAGTAAATCAGTAGAAAAGTAAAATGACACAATCTGTGTCGAAGCCAGGCATGTGACAAGGCTGTTGTGAATTAAACCAGTGAGGTAATTGTAACTTCGTTTCAGTGAGTGTATGGTGTGTGTGCGTGTCTGAGAGAGAGAGAGAGAGAGAGAGAGAGAGAGAGAGAGAGAGAGAGAGAGAGAGAGAGAGAGAGAGATAGTAGTAACCCATACCTAAGTTCACCTCTCGAGCTCCGGTATAGTATTCCCCCTCAGCGCTGGCCAGCTATGAGTGTCTGCTCTGCTCTGCCCGGCACACTGCTTTAAAACACTCCTCTCTCTCACACACTCACTCAGGTTAATCTCCCTCTTCTCCACTGGTCAGGGGGAGGGAGCAGGAATACAGAGGAGGGAGGGAAAGAGAGAGGGAAGGAGAGAGAGAGAGAGAGAGAGAGAGAGAGAGAGAGAGAGAGAGAGAGAGAGAGAGAGAGAGAGAGAGAGAGAGAGAGAGGGAGAGACAGACAGACAGACAGACAGACAGACAGACAGACAGACAGACAGACAGACAGACAGACAGACAGACAGAGACAGACAGACAGACAGACAGACAGAGGGAGGCGGGCTAGATTTCCTCTTTATCCCTCCCAGCACTCTGTGAACTGTTGGAAGGAATCATCTGTGTTGATGTTGCCTTTCCCATTCCCACCTCTCCTCCTCTTCCTCCCTCCTCCTCCTCCCTCCTCTCCTCCTCCTCCTCCTCCTCCTCCTCGTGTATTTGTGTCACTCTCTCACCAAGTGAACTTCTAACAGCAGGACGTTCAATCAGCACTCTCTCTCTCTCTCTCTCTCTCTCTCTCTCTCTCTCTTTCTCTTTTTGTCTGATCTAACTTCTCTCGGTTCCAAGTCTTGTCAATCTCCCTTTTTTAGCAGTGCTATTGTACATCAGGGGGGACACTTTCTTCCTCAACCAATGCCTTTCTCTTTCCCCTCCCTCGCTCTTTCTTGCTAATGGTATTATAGAGGTTAGACAAGATAAGAGAGATAAGACAGGATAAATACACTTGTGAGATTACATTAATGAGAGAGAGATTGACGGGCAAGATAATGATTGACTTCAGGTAATCTGTGAAAATGTACATCCGAGTAGTGGAAAATGCCTGTCTCTTTGAGTATTCCATTGTATAGTTAGTTGTATTGTGATGTGAACAATTATTGTTAAAATTGTAGCGAAAAAAGCTGGGTTTGAGCCTGGTGAGTGAAGGGTAGGGCTACACCCCTCTTCTCTTCCCTTCCCCCGCGTAACAGGACCCGAGCAGAGCAAACATTCCATATCAGATTGGAGAGTGAGTGAGTGGGGGTCTGGCTGGGATGGTTGGATGGGTGGCTGGGTTGGTGGGCACAATGCTTGACAGACCAACACTGCCCTGCACCACCATCACAATGAGAGCAGACGTACAGACACAAATAACTTTACATTCCGCCCCACTGTTTACTGTAAACACAGGGGGTTGAAGGGGGGGCTTGGGAGGGGGTTGATTTACGATAGCAGACTGACTGTCCACCCTGGACATCCCTCCCTCCATCCCTAATTCCCTCCCTCCCTCATACCCCAGGCCTTATGTAAGTCTGCCTGACTGAGACACAACAGCCAGCTACCACAGGGACCACAGTCTACAGTAGCCTGGTTAAACCAGACTGAATGCTGTGCTCACCATTGTTTCAATTGAGTGCAGCATTCAGGCTGCTTTAACCAGGCTAGATCTGCAGGGGTGAGAAAGAAGAGAACCAACAACTCATATCTTGTCAGTGTGTGTTAATTGAATATCTGGATAATTCATGGCAAATACATTTACTTCACCGATACTTTAAAATGAATTAGTGGACTGGTAATGAGCTAAATCCACTTGCCATTCCCCAAACAATGTTTCTCACTCCCTGAGTCGCTGGGCCAAGAGCAGCTGTTTCTTTCTGTGTTTTCATAATGACTAAATATGATTGAGCTCCTGGGGTTACGTCAGCCCTGTTGCAGCGCCACTCGGCTCTGCTCAGGTCATAAATGTTGGACGTGATTAGTGGGAGGAACCAGGGGAGTTCACAGACTTTGTTGTGCTTTGCTTATCCACAACAAGTGTTTGTTATTGTACTTGAATCCCTAACCCTCTAACACTCTAGTCTGCTGTGTTTCTGCTTGTTCTCAGCCTTATCAGGGAAATATGGAGAGAGAGGGGCCCAATGAAGTCAGTGCGAGTGGTGCATGGCGTGTGACGAAATTAACTCACGGATGTTTGTGGTTCGTGGGTTCAGCTCTAGACCTCACCGGGCTGCTGAAGAAAGGGCTCTTTGATGTAAAACTGAGATCCTCGATAGCGATAACCAGCTTAGGTTAGCTACTGCACAATCCAGTAGTAGTGAGACAAAAGCAGGAAGTCAGAGAGACATAAAAAGCTTGACGCATGCATAGTCACACGCCTGTTCCTACACTCTGCACTGGCTTCATTTCAGGAAATCGCGTTGGGCCCCATATGACATGATGACGCTTGCTGTATAATATGTGTCATACATTATCAACTCTTGGTGATGCTATACAGACAGTGGGATCCAGAGATACTGTCTGTATTACACCCAGTCTTTATACAGAGTTTCAGTTAGCCTTGGAATCCAAACCGAGTCCATGCTATTAGTGAAACAATAGTGAAACGTAGCATGGACTCAGTAGCATGAGCGGAAATAGTAAAGATTTAGATTCCATGTCAGCATGGGGATCAGTGAGAGAGGACAGAGGAAAGAGGTTGTGTGTTGTGACCTCTGACCTCTGACCTCAGAGTACTGGAAGCAGGTCAGTTGCTACAGTACCTTTGCTATTCTATTCTTGACTTCAACACGTCAATATATCAGTCAACATATTATCAAAACGGTTGATTCATTAAGTTAGTAATAACCTTGGCTAACCCAGAACTAAAGTCTTGCGTAATTCGGCAGCTGCTCAATTAAGTTCTGGGTCCATACTTGTTAAGAGAAGAGTTGAAGAGATGCTAGAACGAGGAGCTCCACCCCATCTCTCTTTGCGGGCAAGTCTATGGGCTGAATGTCCCCTCCCCTTCTGAAATTCGAAAGATGCTAACACCTGCGAAATCGTGATTTGTCCAAAAAAACAGTGATGAATAAAGCACCGGAACTATTGGTGCCCATAGTATAAAGACAGATCTATGGTACCATTTATGTTTACGTAGTCTGCCCACGAGAGATTAAGTTATTAAGTATAGTAATCTGCATGTAGTGTCAACATTATTCATCTCTTCAGAGGGTGCCAGGCTAATCCACATTCCTATGTCCCCTGTCATTTCTCCTCCCCCACCCTCTAACTAATGGTTTTGAGCTATGAACATTAACAAGGAGCACTGAAGCTTGCCCACAGAGCAGGGCTGCGTCACTACACTATTAAAACTGTACACAAACATGTCTGTCCACTCTCTCTCTCTTTCTCTCTGCACTCAAACTCCCATTAAAACTCCCAGTGTTCACATAGAGACCAGCACTAGTCTCTGAACTAGACAAGCCCACCTCAGCCAGAGCAAGTGGCATACAAGCACCTCTTTGTCTTCATGTATTTACGAAGCGTCTCAGCGTAGGAGTGCTGATCTAGGATCAGGTCCCCCCTCTTATTCATAATGATTTACAAGGCAAAACAGATCCTAGATCAGCATTCCTATTCTGAGATGCTGTGTGAATACAGGCCCAGAGCTGCATGCGCTCAGCAGGGCACAACATTGTGGAACGTTCAGACCGAAATACTATATATGAACAAACATGCCTCTCTGATGTGTAAGGGATCATGTCAGCTCTATTCATATATTTCTATCGGCAATGTTCCGTAACGTTTGCCTACTGAACATGCCACAGACGTCTGACAGAGGGATGGGCAGAGCACTCTCACTAGGAGGGAGGAAGAGAGTGAAGGAATGCCCAGGCTGCCTCCTGTCTCCTGGGAAAAGATAGAATACCTGCTGGCTTTCGTCCACCGAGACAGCCCGTTGACAAACCTGCTGATCTTTCCAAAACAAAAGCCCATTTCTCTCTCTTTACCACATGTTGGCTGTGCTGTGGTTTCCCCCAAAACAAGCCTGCATGGATGTGATGACATCAGAGTTTCCATGGGAACCCTGCAGCCCAAAAAGAATAACAGGCAACTGATGATGTCATTGTCACTTCAAAGTAAATTTAATTAAGTGCACATGGAGCCAAGACAGAGAGAGTGAGAGCGAGAGCGAGAGAGAGAGAGAGAGAGAGAGAGAGAGAGAGAGAGAGAGAGAGAGAGAGAGAGAGAGAGGGAGATGCAACCTTAAAATGTTATTCGGCTGTTCCCTTAGGTTAACCCTTTAAATAACCCTTTTTGGTTGCAGGTAGAACCCTTTTGGTTCCATGTAGAACCCTTTCTACAGAGGGTTCTACATGGAACCCAAAATTGTTTCACCTGGAACCAAAAAGGGTTCTCCTATTGGGACAGCTGAAGAACCCATTTGGAACCCCATTTTCTAAGAGGGTAGCGAAGAGAGAAAGAGAGAGAAAGAGTGAGAAAGAGAGACAGAGGGGGAAGTATGCTAATAAAATGTATTTAATGTTACTAGCGTTTAACGTTTTTGGCACGGTTTCTGAGGGGCGTGCAGAGACATCCCGTGATGAGGTGGTTTGAGAGGTTGGCTCAAGGTGAGAAGGCTGATGATTACCATTATACGGCAGGGGTTGCATAACTCCAACCCTGCAAAACACTTTCTACACTGAACGTCCCCCTAGAAATACACAGGCAGTGCATGAGAAGGTGACAAATAAAATAACTTAATCTAAAATGGAAAATACTGTCACATATCTGCCATACATAGCCTAAAGACAAGTGGGCTAGTACTGTATTATAGCTAGCAGAGAGATACCGGTTGTCTGGGAGACCTTGAGCAGAGAGAAATGCTGTCTCTCTATGAGAAGGAATGATGGAGGAGTGGAGGAGAGGAGGAGGGGAGGAGAGAAAGAAGAGAGAGAGGGGGGGTACATTCCCCAAACCCCAGCCAACCTACTGAGATCACTGGCTCCGGATAATTACAGCCCTGCTCCCCCCCCGCTCCCAGAGTCCGGATGGGCTGGGCCATACCTCCCGTATCCTCACACACACACACATATATAGGCACACACACGCGCGCACACACATGCATGCAAACACACACGCACACACACACACAACATGCACACACGTTCATGCAAACACACACAAAACGGTCTACACCTGCTGTATTCGGCACATTTGACCATCTGGCATCCTCACACACCACGTTTAAGATATCCTCAAAGACAGGAAATTACATTGAAAAGACAATGACCAGACACACACAGGCTCAGTGGAAAGTGGTAAATGATGAATGAGATGAGTCACCTCCTTGGGCCTGCACTAGTTGAAAAGGTGAAACAGACTAGCCCCTAATATCAACACACTGTGTACTCTCAGTCCACTGTCTCCAAGAGGCTGGATGTAACTGTGAGAGCTGGAGTGCATGTGAAAGATTGTGACACACACACAGGAACACACACGCTCATGCGCACACACACACACTGAAACACACACGCTGAAACTTTCCCGTGTGCCAAGAGCTATCAGTCTGTGTGCAGCTTCAACAAAAACTGATACTTCAGTGATGATGGATTCTCAAGGAAGTGAGCAGTGCTGATGTCATACTCCCAGGCTGAGCCAAAACACATCTCTGTCATATCCATCAATTGTTCCCCACAATCTGCTCTCCTATATCGAAACCTCACAACCTTATCCCAGGCCTCCCTCCTCTGGCAGCCAGACAGGCCCTGATTCAGCATGACATCATCCTCTCCTCTCTGTGACCCCCCACCCCCCACACACACACACTCACTTAAAGACCTTGAAGTTTGGTTTGGAAACAACATCACTATTTGTCCTGGCAATGAAGGTCTGTCTTCTGGAACACTCATGAAAAAAGAGAATGGTTTTCGTTTAAGTTGTCCACTTTAAAAACCCTTCAGCTTCTTCTCGCTGAGTTGCTTGAGGACACGGTAGCGCTGTGGCGAGGAGGCACAAGATAGGTCCTTAAAATAACATAACTAAGGCTACTTAACACTGTAGAAACTCTGGAATCACACTTTGTTGGCATAAAGACACCCACAATCTCTCCTTCTATCTCGGTACATTCTGTGTTGCACCAACGAGTGTTCAGTCCTTGCACACCATATAATGGAGGGTGTCATTCCAAAATACCCCTTCGCTGCATTGAACCTGCTAATTACCGAGACAGTTGAACGTTAAAATGATTGAGAATTACTTTCACCACTAAATAAACTTCCACAGTTTGACAAAGACACATCAGGGGAAAACAGCTACTCGTATTAAAAACCTTTCATTATGGCGATAGCTATTTGCTGCAGTGACTGAGAGCCAATTGAGGCCCAGTATTCTCAGTGCTTCTGGGGCCTGTGCAGTGCAGGTGAATGGTGTGCGTGTGTGTATGTGTGAAATGTAGGATTGTCTGAGCACAAACAGAGCTACTTATTTTGGCAACGCATGAAGCAGAGTTAGCAAACAGCTTGAGTGATGAATGACAGGCTGCTAGGAGAGGCAGAGAACCCAAAGATCCTTCCTCACTCACACTCCCAGAAAAAGCTTTTGAGTTGCTGTGGATCCAGTGGTTTGTGTGTGTGTGTGTGTGTGTGTGTGTGTGTGTGTGTGTGTGTGTGTGTGTGTGTGTGTGTGCGCGCACGAGGCAGGCTGCCTCTGCCAACTCCTAATGAAAGTGTTGCTGAGGAGGAGAGTGATAACTCTAAGACAGATGTGCCTCAGCTCACCTGTGTGTTTGTATGTGTGTGTGTGTGTGTGTGTGTGTGTGTGTGTGTGTGTGTGTGTGTGTGTGTGTGTGTGTGTGTGTGTGTGTGTGTGTGTGTGTGTGTGTGTGTGTGTGTGTGTGTGTGTGTGTGGAGGAGGGATGGGAGGGGGGTATGATGAACACATGACATCTGTCTGTGACACAGGTGAGAGCTCCAGCCTCTAGCCCAGACAGACTAGAAAACACTCATCTGAAATTGGACAATAAACTACAGTTTGTAATGAAATACAGGAATGTGTCTTTACCGGTTACTGCCACATCACTGAGCTTTCTACATCTGAATGAGTTTTCTACAGAGATGAAGCACAGTGGTCAAACAGCAGTGTTGACACTGTGACTATGGTGGGGCTGTTAAGCATGAAACACACTGAGAATCTCACTGCCGATATACTGCCGATGAGTACTTACTTTACATTACTGACTTTATTGTCCCCATGGGGACATTTTGTTGCACTATCATGCAAATTTTTAAAGTGGCGTTTATACAGTAGACAACAAATTGACAATACAAAATTCATAACAGTTACATACAGTACAAATGTTTGTCTAGTTCTGTTTTTCCTGCCGGGGGGTGCCCTATACCTGCACCCAGAGGGGAGTAGTTCAAAGTTCAGGTACGGGGGTGGCTTGGGTCTAAAATGTTTTTGTGAGCCTTGCTGAGGGCTCTGAACTTAAAGATCTCATCACCTTGCTTGCTGTGGTGATAATCCTTCTCAGCATATTTTTCTGTCTGACAGTGGCATTGCCAAACCAACAAACAATGCAAAAAGTTTAAATACTAAGATTTGTAAAACACAGTCAGTATAGTACAGTTAACATTAAAAGATCCCAGCTTTTTGAGAAAGTACAGTCTCTGTTGACTCTTTTTGTAAATCAGGTCTGTAGATTTACTCTACTGAAGCTTATTGTCTAAGTGGACAGTCAGATATTTGTATTCCTCTACAATCTCTATGTTCTGACCTCTGATAGATGTTGCAGAGGTGGGTGTTGTTCGCTTCCTGAAGTCTATCTATGCACATCTCTTTGATCTTGTTGGTATTGAGGACCAAGTGTGATTCATCACACCATCCTACAAAGTCATTTAGTACTGGGCCATGACAGAGGGAGGCCGTTCCTTCTCTTGCTAGAACAAAAATGGTACCTGCTGCGTGCCGACCCAGTAGCAACGAACCTACCGATTCTACTTGTAGAATAGCAATGCTTGTCAGTGGCCAATAACTTGACTTTGAGCCAGTCAGAGAGCACGAAACCCCATGTGGGGGAGCCAGCAATTATTTATTTTTAAAGATGGCATTTTCTGCGTACATCCACAGATGAGCCAGTCACACTTCATATGCAATGTAGGCTATGGGATGGTAGCTAGATAAGTGCACAGACGCAATGCACACAACACTAAATACTTCCTCCAAGACAGCTAACCACTGTAGTTAGTATTGCCATTATAATTAAATCACAATGGATTAGATAGTTTCCATTAAACAGCTGCCTGTGTTAGCTGCCTAGTTAGTGCAATGTCCTTAGCTAGCTAGCTATGTTGTGCTAGCTAGCGAATATGCTAACATTAACTAGTTAGCTAAACATTTGGCTATGGGCTGGCACTGGCAATATGGGATTATGGAGAGTGCCTTAAATTGTTTCTTCATCATCTTGCTAGGTAGTTATCTAGTAGTGGCCATCTGGCTAGTATCAACAAGGGCTTTGTACAAAATAACGACATTAGCGCAGATAACTTGGAATCTAGACCATAAGCAATACGCACATATATGCATTGCCAAACAACGCTACTACCACCTTCTGGTTTGGAGTATTTTAACAAGGCTGAGTGGCTGACGACTTCCAAGGTCTTTGCTGTGTGAACAAATACAGTGTGAATACATTAGTGAATATATAAAATATGTATTCACTAACTGTAAGTCGCTCTGGATAAGAGCGTCTGCTAAATGACTAAAATGTAAATGTAAATGAACACATAAGAGATTGACTGCCGACACTGTTCAGAGGTGCTAAGTACTAAATAAAGGTGAAATAAAAATAAATAAAAAACTGTCGGCAGGCAAACGTTTGACAATCCAACCGGTGTGTCTGAGCTTTTAGAGGAGGGGAGACACCCTTCTGTGCGTCTGTCACAGCTGAAGACTAACACAGAGGAAGAGGGCTGTTGGTCTGAGAGGAGGAGTGAAAAGGAAGGTAGGGGGGAGAGATCAGGGCCTAAAGTGCTTAACAGTCCAGAGAGAGGAGTGTGAGAAAGCCATCAAGGAGACCACACCTCTGTTAAAATGAAGAAGCACCAGTAACTACAACCACAACCCCCTCTGCTTCCTCCCCTGGCCCCTCTCTACTATCCCCTCATTACCACTGGTGGTCCTGGAGGTGGAGCTCAGTGTTGCCAGATTGGGTAGTTTCACACCTAAAAGAAATGCGATGCAAGAAACATACAAATCCCGCCCACCCAGCTCACAGAGAAATCTGTTAAAATGTGGCTACTTTTTAGTGGATTGGGCAGGATTTTGGTTCTGATTGTGCTAGAAAGTGGCAATAGAATCTGGCAACACTGGTAGAGCTATACCGGCCTTGGGATGGGGAAGAAAGCCTCCGAGCAGCCTCCAAGTATGCTTTTATATTTTCCTTTAAGTGGAAAACATCAGATTTGTTCATGTTTAGCCTCTGGAAGACTATACATAGACTGAAAACTCAGAATGGATCCTGCTGAACAACTAGCAGTGAGTAATGATAGGATGTGTCAACAGAACACTGAGGGATAGAGAGCAACTGGACATGCCTAGCTCTGGAACACAGTCCTAGTGGGGCTAGGCTTCTTCACTGGTTTATTTAGCTCTTAATGAAAGAAGAGAGAAGACAACGGAGGGAAAGACAAACAGAGAGGGAAGAGAAGGGGAAGCTGCTGGTACTTTGGGAGACGATGATGAGTTTGCTGAGGTGCCAAGATAATTCACTGTAGAACAGTAGAGGACTCCCACATACTCCCGCATAACTGACAGATCTCTGCTGCTAAGAGAGGCCCACACTCTCATACAGAGAGTACACACATAGAGCGTGATTTACCCTTTGGAGTCATGCACCGTATACCCTGACTGCACATGTACATATGCACGCACGCACACACACACGCACACACACAGACAGAACTGATTTACTGGCTCCCTGAAGGCCTGATAAAACACTGTCTGCATGACCTCACTTCCTGTTGCACATTTCCACTCAGGGTGTTTTACTGGCTGGGAATCTGCCCCCCTGACCTTTCCCGTGTCATGCTTTAGGGGAGGTGGTCTGATCCTGACCTGTGACCCCCACATTGGCCCTCGAACAAATTAAATCAATTTGTCCTTTGGGGGTTAATAATGTTTTCCATCCTATCTATCTATATACAAGTTATAAAACTGAACCTCAACTCTCAGTCTCAATTACAGTTCCAGCAAGTTTAAGAGTGATGTCTGACGTGATGACATCATGAGGTTTTCCAACTTCTATCCCTCGTCGCTTAAATCATCCTTCAATTTGAATTCCTCTTAAATAATTGTTTGCCCGCTGATGTCTGCCTTTAAATTATAGTATGGCTATATAGGAAATGCCTTTTTGGAAGTGAACCCCATCACTCAAGCTTGTGGCGTAAAGCGAGTTTTAGAAGATACATTTTCAGTGGACAACTTTCTTCTTTAATCGGTGCAATGTGCCGAGGAGTGAGGAAATACCTGGCCACAATTCCTGGCAAGCCCTGGGAGAATCTACTTCCATATGGACCATGACTTCAGATCAGTCCTTAGCAAAGCTGCACTGTTGAAAATGGTCAGACGGTAATTACTACGAATGGCTTCTTCAAACAGGTAAGATGACAGAGGTACCGGGAGTCCAAGGCCAGACTCAGCGAGATGACGGAGCACGTGGCACCCTATTCACATTGAACTACTTTTGACCAGTGCATTACATAGAGAATAGGGGGTTGTAGGAGCTATTCATCATGTTTTTGTTCTATTGATTTAATCCCTATACCTGTTTAGCACCTGACTTCCCCGCTGATTTACATTTCCCCCCCATTGAATATATAAAAGGCTGCCAGGTGAATGAGAAAATTAGCTGCAATTTTTAAAGGAACCGGTTGACTTTGTCTTTTAGCTAGCTAGGTCTTTTAAATTTGCAAAAATAAAAATAAAAAGACACAATTGATGAAGGACGATGATTATGAAGACTAAATACATAAAATGTAAATGTTTGAGGACAGGGTTTTGTTCTTTCTGGATTCCACTAGAATGACGCTATTAGAGATCTTGCACATGAAGCCCTACCTAGACTGCAAGTGCCGGCATTTTTCCTCTGGTCTAAAATAAAATATTGCAATGCCCCAGGGCAGTGATTGGGGACATTGCCCTGTGTAGGGTGGCGTCTTTCGGATGGGATGTTAAATGGGTGTCCTGACTCTCTGTGGTCACTAAAGATCCCATGGCACTTATTGTAAGAGTAGGGGTGTTAACCCCGGTGTCCTGGCTAAATTCCCAATCTGGACCCTCATACAATCATGGACACCTAATTAATATTAATAATAATAATATGCCATTTAGCAGACGCTTTTATCCAAAGCGACTTACAGTCATGCGTGTATACATTTTTTTGTGTATGGGTGGTCCCGGGGATCGAACCCACTACCTTGGCGTTACAAGCGCCGTGCTCTACCAGCTGAGCTACAGAGGACCACATCCCCTGCTTCCAATTGGCTCATTCATCGTTGCTGTAAATTAGAATCGTTGCTGTAAATTCGTTGCTGTAAATTAGAATGTGTTCGTTGCTGTAAATTAGAATGTGTTCTCAGTCAACTTACCTGGTAAAATAAGGGTAAAATAAAAAATAAATTAAAATTGTGTGGGTGGGAACTAGTGTGCCTGAGAGCACAGACAATTTTCAACCGTTTCATATCGTACTCTTTCTGTTAGTGACAATGATTTAAGAAAATAACGAAAATAAATGGACTAAAATTATTGGATTTCTCTCTTTTATTGGATTGTGTGCAATGGAATTATCCCCAGGTCACTAGTAAGTGGCATCAATAACTTTTTGTATTTGCCACTACAAACTGGTGAGATGACAGAGAGGTACCGGGAGGCCCAGGTCAAGGCCAGACTCAGTGTAATAATTGATGGAGGAGTGGGAGCAGGAGAGGTGGCCAGAGAGGTGTCCAGAGAGGGATGGATGAGAGGGGGCAGGAGAGTGGGCCAGAGAGGGATGGAGGAGAGGGGGCAGGAGAATAGGCCAGAGAGGGATGGAGGAGAGGGATGGAGGAGTGGGAGCAGGAGAGGTGGCCAGAGAGGGATGGAGGAGAGGGGCCAGGAGAGTGGGCCAGAGAGGGATGGAGGAGAGGGGGCAGGAGAGTGTGCCAGAGAGGGATGGAGGAGTGGGAGCAGGAGAGGTGGCCAGAGACGGATGGAGGAGAGGGGGCAGGAGACAGCCACTGATGGGGGATGAGGGGGTAAGAGCAGTGTTGCTCATCGGAGGCGTGTAGCCCGCCCAACTACCTCATCCCTATATTGTTATTTATTTTGCTCATTTGTACCCCAGTATCTCTATTTGCACATCATCTCTTGCACATCTATCATTCCAGTGTTAATACTAATTGTAATTATTTTGCACTATAGCCTATTTTATTGCCTTACCTCCATAACTTGCTAAATTTGCACACACTGTATATTATATGTATTTCTGTTGTATTTTTGACTTTGTTTTGTTTTACCCCATATGTAACTCTGTGTTGTTGTTTTTATCGCACTGCTTTGCTTTATCTTGGCCAGGTCGCAGTTGTAAATGAGAACTTGTTCTCAACTGGTTTACCTGGTTAAATAAAGGTGAAATAAAATAAAAAATAAAAGTACCACTGACACATACACACACACACCAGAGGAGGCTGGTAGGAGGAGCTATAGGAGGATGGGCATATTGGAATGGCTGGAATGGAATAAATGGAACGGTATCAAACACATCAAACATATGGAAACTCTTCCATTTATTCAATTCCAGCCATTACAATGAGCCTGTCCTCCTATACCTCCTCCCACCAGCCTCCTCTGACACACACGTATACATAAACACACTAGGCATTCATGCACCTAAGGGTATTCTGTTGATGCCTCTCTCTCTCTCTCGTTGCATCCTATGGCAGTGTACGCGATAAGCTAATGCAAGGAGCTGCTTGTGGATTTGCCATCTCTAACGCAGTTCCACCTCCGATTTGATAGAATCTAGCCCTTCACATTGCATTATCCAGTAACCACATCAACCTTTAATCCACATCTTATACTTTTCTCATATTTTGTGTGTTCTTTCTTCCATATGGGAATGAATGCTGACAAATAAATGCTCATATTATTTTATTGATGAAGTATTCCACTAAATGAAAGAAGATAGAAATGAACTTTTGACCAATGCTAGCTGATAATATTTACTCTTCCATATGCGTTGTGTTCTTACATCTTCTTCAGTATGAGGTCTGGGATGTACAACATGTGATTTTCTTTGCCATATGCCTTTTTCAACAGCTTTTCTCTTTCTTTCTCCCTCTGTTTCTTTTCGTTATAGTTCCTTGCCACCTCGTCCAGGTGGGCTTTCACCCTCTCCTTATTCTTCCTCACTTCTTCCTTACTCTCTGCTTTTCTAGCTCTGAGCAGTTCTTTTACTTTGTTCTTCTCAACAAGTCTCTTTCTTTCCTCTCCTTTTTCTCCTGCTTTGCCCTGACTCTCTGGGCGCGTTTAGTTTCCATCTGAAAGAGAAAGTCCATACATGTTGGTCAGTGATCTGAAATATTATTATTACTCCTTCTCTAGCATGCAGTCAACTTAATCTGTTGAATCTGATAGTATAACCATTAGGAGGTGACTTATGACCTCCCTGAACTGTGACTGGTTAAATGGAGTACTGTACCTGTGCCTGCTCTTGCTCTCTGAACCTCAGGACAGTCTGCATCTGGTACAGCTTTATGTACGCCTCCTTCATCCTCTCCACCACATCCCTCTTCTCTATTGCCCATCTCTCTTTGTCCCTTTGCATTTTCTCAATTTCACTACTCTTTCTCTCCCGCTCCTCTGTAATCTTCCAGTTCTCCTTCTCCATCTCTCTCTTTTCCATCTCCCATCCCTTCTTCTCTTGTCCATTCAGGCACAGAATCCTCATCTTTTCTCTTTCCAGAGCCTCTATCGCTCTCTCCTTCTCTCTCAGCTCAATTATCCACTCCTCTGCTGCCTGCGTGCTCCTCCTCTTAATCTCCTCCTTCTCCTTCATCCATCTTTCCCCCGTTGATCCAAGAGGCTTCGTAGGCCAGCCTTGGCCTTGGCCCATCTCCCCCTGTCCTCCTTCCAGGCTACTAGGGTCTGATTCCTCTCCTGGTCTGCTTTGGCCAAAGCTGTCTCCAAACCATTTCTTATGAGGTTCCATCCATTCCTCTCTCTCACCCTCTCCTTCCCCACCCTTTCATTCTCAGCTAACAGCCTCGTGTTCTCCACGGTCAACTTCCCTATCTTGGCCAAGTGCAGTATGTTCTGCACCTTCAGCTTTGCCATCTTGAGCTCCATCTTTTTTCTGTCTGACACTGCGCTTTCTCTCTGTTTGTCCGACACCTCTCTCACCCTTTCATTCTCAGCTGACAGCCTCGTGTTCTCCACGGTCAACTTCCCTATCTTGGCCAAGTGCAGTATGTTCTGCACCTTCAGCTTTGCCATCTTGAGCTCCATATTTTTTCTGTCTGACACTGCACTTTCTCTCTGTTTCTCAAACAACTCTCTCTCCAGCTTCCATTGGTAGCAGTTTACCTCAATAGAAGCCTCAGTCTCCCTTATCTGTCTCAGCAACTCTTCAATTAGCCTTTCTCTTTCTTGCTCTGGTTCCACCCTCACCTTGTTGACTTCCTCCAACACCTCTCTCTGCAGCTTCCACCGGTAGTGGTCTACCTTGTTACAAGTCTCAATCTCCTTTCTCATTCTCAGCAGCCCCTCCATTTCTCTTTGTCTTTCTATCTCTCGTTCCCCCTCTCATCTTGTTGCCTTTCTCCATCTCCTCACTTTCAGTCATCTCTTTCTCCATCTCAATGACTTCTCTCTGCATCAATATGTATGGAGAAACATGTATTCCTTATTTTTTTTATTTTGTGTGAATCTTTTCCATGTCATTTTCTTAAAACTGTCTGGCCATGCCAGTTTTCCAACTTCAGTTACCTTCAGGCTAACTTGTATAATTTATTAAATGGTAATAAGTAGGCCTACCTTCACTGATTTCCTTAGAAGTCAAACACTTTTACACATTATTATGTTCTAACTCACCTCTCCTCCGCGATGTCTGTCCACTTATGAAGATTTAAAAAGATATACACTTGAGTAGTTATGGTGTGGTGAATGGATATGCTGGTTGTTTTCTTTGATTTGGAACTTGTTGTAGCCAAGTTCTAATTCCAAATTCTATGGTTGTTGCCTAGCTTAATTGTTGAGTCATAATGAGATTGGAATGTTGGCTTGAATTCTGTATTATGGACAAAAATCTCAGAATTCTGAAGATTTTAGAATTATATTTAAAAATTATTGTTTGTCATACATTCTATATACATCATTCTAGCCCTTGGATGCTCTCTCAGAGTTATAAGTCTTATATTCTCAGCCGAAAAGAAATTTGGTCTATTTCAAAAATATTCAAAATAAGGATTACTTTGTAAGTATTGGTTGTCATGGTGCCGTGAGGAAGCCTAGGCAGAGAGCTCTGTTAATATGTGACCGACCCCCCACACACACACACACACACACACTCACTTAAAGACCTTGAAGTTTGGTTTGGAAACAACATCACTATTTGTCCTGGCAATGAAGGTCTGTCTTCTGGAACACTCATGAAAAAAGAGAATGGTTTTCGTTTAAGTTGTCCACTTTAAAAACCCTTCAGCTTCTTCTCGCTGAGTTGCTTGAGGACACGGTAGCGCTGTGGCGAGGAGGCACAAGATAGGTCATTAAAATAAAATAACTAAGGCTACTTAACACTGTAGAAACTCTGGAATCACACTTTGTTGGCATAAAGACACCCACAATCTCTCCTTCTATCTCGGTACATTCTGTGTTGCACCAACGAGTGTTCAGTCCTTGCACACCATATAATGGAGGGTGTCATTCCAAAATACCCCTTCGCTGCATTGAACCTGCTAATTACCGAGACAGTTGAACGTTAAAATGATTGAGAATGACTTTCACCACTAAATAAACTTCCACAGTTTGACAAAGACACATCAGGGGAAAACAGCTACTCGTATTAAAAACCTTTCATTATGGCGATAGCTATTTGCTGCAGTGACTGAGAGCCAATTGAGGCCCAGTATTCTCAGTGCTTCTGGGGCCTGTGCAGTGCAGGTGAATGGTGTGCGTGTGTGTGTATGTGTGAAATGTAGCATTGTCTGAGCACAAACAGAGCTACTTATTTTGCCAACGCATGAAGCAGAGTTAGCAAACAGCTTGAGTGATGAATGACAGGCTGCTAGGAGAGGCAGAGAACCCAAAGATCCTTCCTCACTCACACTCCCAGAAAAAGCTTTGAGTTGCTGTGGATCCAGTGGTTTGTGTGTGTGTGAGTGTGTGTGTGTGTGTGTGTGTGTGTGCACACGAGGCAGGCTGCCTCTGCTAACTCCTAATGAAAGTGTTGCTGAGGAGGAGAGTGATAACTCTAAGACAGATGTGCCTCAGCTCACCTGTGTGTTTGTATGTGTGTGTGTGTGTGTGTGTGTGTGTGTGTGTGTGTGTGTGTGTGTGTGTGTGTGTGTGTGTGTGTGTGTGTGTGTGTGTGTGGGTTTAGTGTGGAGGAGGGATGGGAGGGGGGTATGATGAACACATGACATCTGTCTGTGACACAGGTGAGAGCTCCAGCCTCTAGCCCAGCCAGACTAGAAAACACTCATCTGAAATTGGACAATAAACTACAGTTTGTAATGAAATACAGGAATGTGTCTTTACCGGTTACTGCCACATCACTGAGCTTTCTACATGTATAGAGGTCTTAGGTCTGAATGAGGTTTCTACAGAGATGAAGCACAGTGGTCAGACAGCAGTGTTGACACTGTGACTATGGTGGGGCTGTTAAGCATGAAACACACTGAGAATCTCACTGCCGATATACTGCCGATGAGTACTTACTTTACATTACTGACTTTATTGTCCCCATGGGGACATTTTGTTGCACTATCATGCACATTTTTAAAGTGGCGTTTATACAGTAGACAACAAATTGACAATACAAAATTCATAACAGTTACATACAGTTTAGAAAGAGACTAGCCTGCTGGCCTTCTGGTGGATAGGAACATTAGCCCAAGCTGTTTAGGAGGGATATCACACCTGGCACAAATGTTTGTCTAGTTCTGTTTTTCCTGCCGGGGGTGCCCTATACCTGCACCCAGAGGGGAGTAGTTCAAAGTTCAGGTACGGGGGTGGCTTGGGTCTAAAATGTTTTTGTGAGCCTTGCTGAGGGCTCTGAACTTAAAGATCTCATCACCTTGCTTGCTGTGGTGATAATCCTTCTCAGCATATTTTTCTGTCTGACAGTGGCATTGCCAAACCAACAAACAATGCAAAAAGTTTAAATACTAAGATTTGTAAAACACAGTCAGTATAGTACAGTTAACATTAAAAGATCCCAGCTTTTTGAGAAAGTACAGTCTCTGTTGACTCTTTTTGTAAATCAGGTCTGTAGATTTACTCTACTGAAGCTTATTGTCTAAGTGGACAGTCAGATATTTGTATTCCTCTACAATCTCTATGTTCTGACCTCTGATAGATGTTGCAGAGGTGGGTGTTGATTCGCTTCCTGAAGTCTATCTATGCACATCTCTTTGATCTTGTTGGTATTGAGGACCAAGTGTGATTCATCACACCATCCTACAAAGTCATTTAGTACTGGGCCATGACAGAGGGAGGCCGTTCCTTCTCTTGCTAGAACAAAAATGGTACCTGCTGCGTGCCGACCCAGTAGCAACGAACCTACCGATTCTACTTGTAGAATAGCAATGCTTGTCAGTGGCCAATAACTTGACTTTGAGCCAGTCAGAGAGCACAAAACCCCATGTGGGGGAGCCAACAATTATTTATTTTTAAAGAGGGCATTTTCTGCGTACATCCACAGATGAGCCAGTCACACTTCATATGCAATGTAGGCTATGGGATGGTAGCTAGATAAGTGCACAGACGCAATGCACACAACACTAAATACTTCCTCCAAGACAGCTAACCACTGTAGTTAGTATTGCCATTATAATTAAATCACAATGGATTAGATAGTTTCCATTAAACAGCTGCCTGTGTTAGCTGCCTAGTTAGTGCAATGTCCTTAGCTAGCTAGCTATGTTGTGCTAGCTAGCGAATATGCTAACATTAACTAGCTAGCTAAACATTTGGCTATGGGCTGGCACTGGCAATATGGGATTATGGAGAGTGCCTTAAATTGTTTCTTCATCATCTTGCTAGGTAGTTATCTAGTAGTGGCCATCTGGCTAGTATCAACAAGGGCTTTCTACAAAATAACAACATTAGCGCAGATAACTTGGAATCTAGACCATAAGCAATACGCACATATATGCATTGCCAAACAACGCTACTACCACCTTCTGGTTTGGAGTATTTTAACATGGCTGAGTGGCTGACGACTTCCAAGGTCTTTGCTGTGTGAACAAATACAGTGTGAATACATTAGTGAATACATAAAATATGTGTTCACTAACTGTAAGTCGCTCTGGATAAGAGCGTCTGCTAAATGACTAAAATGTAAATGTAAATGAACACATAAGAGATTGACTGCCGACACTATTCAGAGGTGCTAAGTACTAAATAAAGGTGAAATAAAAAATAAAATAAAAAACTGTCGGCAGGCAAACGTTTGACAATCCAACCGGTGTGTCTGAGCTTTTAGAGGAGGGGAGACACCCTTCTGTGCGTCTGTCACAGCTGAAGACTAACACAGAGGAAGAGGGCTGTTGGTCTGAGAGGAGGAGTGAAAAGGAAGGTAGGGGGAGAGATCAGGGCCTAAAGTGCTTAACAGTCCAGAGAGAGGAGTGTGAGAAAGCCATCAAGGAGACCATACCTCTGTTAAAATGAAGAAGCACCAGTAACTACAACCACAACCCCCTCTGCTTCCTCCCCTGGCCCCTCTCTACTATCCCCTCATTACCACTGGTGGTCCTGGAGGTGGAGCTCAGTGTTGCCAGATTGGGTAGTTTCACACCTAAAAGAAATGCGATGCAAGAAACATACAAATCCCGCCCACCCAGCTCACAGAGAAATCTGTTAAAATGTGGCTACTTTTTAGTGGATTGGGCAGGATTTTGGTTCTGATTGTGCTAGAAAGTGGCAATAGAATCTGGCAACACTGGTAGAGCTATACCGGCCTTGGGATGGGGAAGAAAGCCTCAGAGCAGCCTCCAAGTATGCTTTTATATTTTCCTTTAAGTGGAAAACATCAGATTTGTTCATGTTTAGCCTCTGGAAGACTATACATAGACTGAAAACTCAGAATGGATCCTGCTGAACAACTAGCAGTGAGTAATGATAGGATGTGTCAACAGAACACTGAGGGATAGAGAGCAACTGGACATGCCTAGCTCTGGAACACAGTCCTAGTGGGGCTAGGCTTCTTCACTGGTTTATTTAGCTCTTAATGAAAGAAGAGAGAAGACAACGGAGGGAAAGACAAACAGAGAGGAAAGAGAAGGGGAAGCTGCTGGTACTTTGGGAGACGATGATGAGTTTGCTGAGGTGCCAAGATAATTCACTGTAGAACAGTAGAGGACTCCCACATACTCCCGCATAACTGACAGATCTCTGCTGCAGAGAGAGGCCCACACTCTCATACAGAGAGTACACACATAGAGCGTGATTTACCCTTTGGAGTCATGCACCGTATACCCTGACTGCACATGTACATATGCACGCACGCACACACACACGCACACACACAGACAGAACTGATTTACTGGCTCCCTGAAGGCCTGATAAAACACTGTCTGCATGACCTCACTTCCTGTTGCACATTTCCACTCAGGGTGTTTTACTGGCTGGGAATCTGCCCCCTGACCTTTCCCGTGTCATGCTTTAGGGAGGTGGTCTGATCCTGACCTGTGACCCCCCACATTGGCCCTCGAACAAATTAAATCAATTTGTCCTTTGGGGGTTAATAATGTTTTCCATCCTATCTATCTATATACAAGTTATAAAACTGAACCTCAACTCTCAGTCTCAATTACAGTTCCAGCAAGTTTAAGAGTGATGTCTGACGTGATGACATCATGAGGTTTTCCAACTTCTATCCCTCATCGCTTAAATCATCCTTCAATTTGAATTCATCTTAAATAATGGTTTGCCCGCTGATGTCTGCCTTTAAATTATAGTATGGCTATATAGGAAATGCCTTTTTGGAAGTGAACCCCATCACTCAAGCTTGTGGCGTAAAGCGAGTTTTAGAAGATACATTTTCAGTGGACAACTTTCTTCTTTAATCGGTGCAATGTGCCGAGGAGTGAGGAAATACCTGGCCACAATTCCTGGCAAGCCCTGGGAGAATCTACTTCCATATGGACCATGGTCCGTGGTCCTCTGTAGCTCAGCTGGTAGAGCACGGCGTTTGTAATGCCAAGGTAGTGGGTTCGATCCCCGGGACCACCCATACACAAAAATGTATGCACGCATGACTGTAAGTCACTTTGGATAAAAGCGTCTGCTAAATGGCATATTATTATTATTATTATTATATTATTATGACTTCAGATCAGTCCTTAGCAAAGCTGCACTGTTGAAAATGGTCAGACGGTAATTACTACGAATGGCTTCTTCAAACAGGTAAGATGACAGAGGTACCGGGAGTCCAAGGCCAGACTCAGCGAGATGACGGAGCACGTGGCACCCTATTCACATTGAACTACTTTTGACCAGTGCATTATATAGAGAATAGGGGGTTGTAGGAGCTATTCATCATGTTTGTGTTCAATTGATTTAATCCTTATATTTACCTGTTTAGCACCTGACTGCCCCGCTGATTTAGATTTCCCCCATTGAATATATAAAAGGCTGCCAGTTGAATGAGAAAATTAGCTGCAATTTTTAAAGGAACCGGTTGTGTAACGATCCCGGCAGTCTGAGTCGGGTCCTGTCTGGTGATTAGTTTTCCTGTTCGTGATCTCCAGTTTCCCGAGGGTTCGGGAACGCTCCGGGAGCTCTCTTGTTTTCCGCACCTGCATCCCATCAGCAATCTGCACACCTGGTCCTGATCATCACCCTTCTTAGGCTCTGGCCTAACATCCAGTTCCTGCCGGATCGTTAGCCATGAACAGTATGTTTGTCCGTGTATCAGCCTGGAAACATCTAGCGTTAGTTTTGTTGTTTTGCACCTTGTTGAATTGCTGTGTACTGACCTCCGTTTTGTTCTGTCTGCAGTCTCTCACCCGGAACCTTCACCCAACCTCTGCCTGATGGTCGGCGGCTGCCGAGCCATTTCTGGACCTACCACTGCACCCTCAACAACCCATCCACGCCACCCGCTCTGTTCCCTGGATTATTCAGCCTCACTCGGGAGTCTATTCAATAAACACTCACCTTTGTCTCAAAGTACCTTGTCCTGGTCTGCTTCTGGGTTCTGGCTTAGTAAACCGTGACAGAACGATCCGGCCAGTAATGAACCCAGCGGACCTGGACTCTGTTCGCCATGCCATTACCCATCAGGAGAAGATGTTGGGCCATCATAGCACGGAGCTACAGGAGATCGCGTTGGCAGTTCGGAACCTTTCTACCGGTCTGACGGAGGTCCAGAACCAGCGCGAGTTTCCGGTGGAGGATCCACTACGGTTTCACCCATCTCGTCTGCCGCGTCTGGAGCGGTGTCCTTCCGTGAGCCCAAGGTTCCCGCCGGATAAATATGAGGGGGAGCTGGGAAGATGCCGTTCCTTCCTTATGCAGTGTGGATTAGTGTTCGATCTACAGCCCTACTCTTATGCCACAGACAAGGCTAGGATAGCCTTTGTGATTGCGTTGCTGCGTGGTCGAGCGCTGGAGTGGGCTTCAGCCGTTTGGGAACGACAAGACCCCTGCATGGCTTCATACCAGGGGTTCACGGCCGAGATGAGGAAGCTCTTCGACCATTCCGTCCGAGGGAGGGACGCAGCTAGGCGCCTGTTTTCACTTCACCAAGGAACTGCGCAGCGTGGCCGACTTCGTGATCGAGTTCAAGACGTTGGCTGTGGAGAGTGGGTGGAACGAGGAGTCTCTGCAAGCGGCCTTTTACCAGGGTCTGTCGGAGCAGCTCAAGGATGAGTTGATCTCCTATCCGGAGCCTAGTGACCTGGACAGCTTGGTAGCCTTGTCTATTCGGGTGGATAATCGAGTCCGAGAGCGAAGGAGGGAGAAGCAATGGGGTCCGTCCAATCGATCAGCTTCTCAGTTCCCAGTCGGGTCGGGTGGTGGACCAGAACACGTCGATCATTCTCCACCACAAAGGATTAGTGGAGAGGTCCTCTCTTCCGATTCTGAACCCATGCAAGTGGGGCGTGCACGGGTTAACTAAGGAGGAGCGTCAACATAGACGTAAGACCAACTGCTGCCTCTACTGTGGTAGCTCGGGACATTACATCTCCACTTGTTTCCCGGCGGTCGTCAAACTGCCCGGCTCGCTAAAGTTGGGAGGACTTTTAGCGAGCCAGTTTCAACCTCTCAGTACCTCTGTCAGACCCCGTTTCCCGGCTACCCATGTGAACAGGAATCAGAGCTTAGCGATTAACGCTTTATCGATTCAGGTGCCGATGGAAGCTTTCTTGATGCCGAGTTGGTGGAACAGCTGGGGCTTTCCAAGGAGCAATTGCGGAAGCCATTGAAGCGACCACTCTGAACGGCAGTAGTCTGGCACGTATCCACGATGAGGACTGAACCGGTTAAGATGCGGTTGTCGGGAATCATTCTGAGATGATTTCATTCTTCATTCTGCCGTCTTCCCATGTTCCTCTGGTCCTTGGATACCCCTGGCTGAAGGAACACAATCCCACGTTCGATTGGGTGACGGGCAAGGTAACGAAGTTGGAGCCTTGATTGTCATGCTAACTGTCTCAAGACTGCCTGCCCCCATTCGGTTCCCCAGTCAGGTGATTGAGGTTAAACCCCCAGATTTGTCCCTGGTTCCCGAGACATATCACGATTTGGGGGAAGTTTTCAGTAAAGCAGAAGGCTCTGTCACCCTCCCCACCGACCATATGATTGTGCCATCAACCTGTTCCCTGGAGCTGTCTACCCCAAGGGAAGGTTATACAGTATCTCCCGACCTGAACGTGAGGCGTTGGAGACCTACATCAAGGAGTCCCTAGCTGCTGGTCTCGTTTGGTCCCTCGTCATCACCCCTGGGGGCAGGATTCTTCTTTGTGGGTAAGAAGGATGGCTCTCTTCGACCGTGTATTGATTATCGGGGGTTGAATGACATCACGGTCAAGAACAAGTATCCCCTGCCCTTGATGAGTTCTGCCTTCGACTCCTTACAGGGTGCTACGGTATTCACCAAGCTAGACCTACGCAATGCGTATCACATGGTCCGGATCAGAGAGGGGGACGAGTGGTTGACGGGTTTCAATACACCGATGGGTCACCGAGTATCAGGTGATGCCGTTTGGACTGACCAATGCTCCAGCGGTATTCCAGAGTATGGTGAACGACGTCCTGAGAGATATGATCGGTCTCTTTGTGTTTGTTTACCTGGATGACATTCTGATCTTCTCGAAGGAACCTTCCGACCACGTCCAGCATGTCCGGCAGGTTCTGCAGCGATTGTTGGAGAATCGCCTGTTCGTGAAGGCCGAGAAGTGCGAGTTTCACGCCCACACGACATCCTTTCTCGGGTACATCATCTCCAGGGGAGAGATTAGGATGGACCAGGAGAAGGTTAGAGCGGTTCTGGAATGGGCCCAGCCCGGTACGAGATTGCAGCTCCAGAGATTTTTGGGGTTTGCAATTTCTACCGCAGATTCATCCGGGATTACAGCCGTGTGGCCGCTCCGTTAACTGCCTTGACTTCCAGTATCAGGACCTTCAAGTGGAATCGGAGGCGGATCGAGCGTTTCTGGATTTGAAGAGGCGATTCACCAACGCACCGATTCTCTCTCAACCGGACACGGCCCGTCAGTTTGTCGTTGAAGTGGGACGCGTCTGATGTGGGAGTTGGCGCCATCCTGCTCGCAGCGATGCTCCACGGACAGTAAACTCCATCCCTGCGCCTACTACTCTCGTCGCCTTTCGCCTGCGGAGAGGAATTACGATGTGGGTAACCGGGAGCTTCTCGCGGTGAAACTTGCCTTGGAGGAGTGGCGCCACTGGTTGGAGGGGGCGGAGCAACCGTTTATTGTCTGGACTGACCACAAGAATCTTGCTTACGTGCAATCGGCTAAACGTCTCAACTCCCGTCCAGGCCAGGTGGGCGTTGTTTTTTCGGACGATTCAAGTTTGCCCTGACGTTCCGACCTGGATCTAAGAACGGCAAGGCGGACGCCTTGTCCCGGATGTTCTCCAAGACGGAGGAGAGTGGGTCCAAGACCGAGACTATTCTCCCCGGAACTGCGTCGTGGGAGCAGTTAGGTGGAAGATCGAGAGGAGGTGCTGGCGGCCCTTCGGACTCAGCCCGGTCCCGGTAACGGTCCACCCGGTCGGTTGTTTGTGCCTGAGTCGGTTCGTCCTGCTGTCCTCAAATGGTCCCACGCCAGCAAGATGGCTTGTCATCCTGGCGTGGCTCGGACAATGGCGTTTCTTCGCAGACGTTTTGGTGGCCTGCCATGGCCGAGGATACTCGGGGGTTTTGTTGCTGCCTGTCCAGTGTGTGCGCAGAATAAGAGTACCAATCGGCCCAGCTCTGGACTACTTCACCCCCTTCCTATTCCCCGGCGACCATGGTCGCATCTGGCCCTGGACTTCGTCACTGGGTTGCCTGCTTCTGAGGGGAACACGGTCGTCTCTGACTATCGTGGACAGATTCAGCAAGTTCGCCCACTTTGTGCCAATTGCCAAGCTTCCCTCTGCCTCGGAGGCGTCCGAGATCCTGGTTAGGGAGGTTTCAGGGTCCACGGTTTGCCCAGTGATATCGTTTCCGACCGTGGCCCTCAGTTTACCTCTGCTGTCTGGAAGTCCTTCTGTTTGGCCATTGGAGCTACAGTCAGTCTCACATCTGGTTTTCACCCCCAATCCAATGGTCAGGCGGAGAGAGCCAACCAGAAGATGGAATCCACGCTACGCTGTCTGGTCTCTTCCAACCCCACCTCCTGGGTCTCTCAGTTGCCTTGGGTTGAGTATGCCCACAATACTCTCCCTACATCTGCCACTGGGATGTCGCCCTTCCAGTGCCTGTATGGCTACCAACCTCCCCTGTTCCCTTCTCAGGAGAAGGAGCTCTCAGTGCCTTCGGTTCAGGCCCATATTCGTCGTTGCCACCGGACCTGGCATCGGGCCAGAAAGGCACTCCTTAGAGTTTCGGACCGGTATCAGCTCCAGGCGAATCGTCGTCGGATCCCGCTCCCACCTATACCATCGGAGATAGGGTTTGGTTGGCCACACGGGATCTTCCGTTACGGACTGAGTCTAGGAAGTTGTTACCGAAGTTCATTGGTCCGTTTGTGGTGGAGGGAAGGTGATCAATCCAGTGGCAGTTCGACTCAAACTACCGAGGACGCTCAGAGTCCATCCCACCTTTCATGTCTCCTGCCTCAAGCCTGTCTTCCTCAGTCCTCTGTTGCCTCCTCCGCCTCCTCCTCCTCCTCCTCGGATGATCGGAGGTGGTCCTGCCTACACGGTGCGTCGCATCATGGATTCCAGACGGCGGGGCCGGGGTTTCCAGTATCTCGTGGACTGGGAGGGGTATGGCCCTGAAGAGAGGAGTTGGATTCGCGGCGACAGGTCCTAGATGCTGACCTCATCAGTGACTTCTACCGCCTCCATCCTGGCGCTCCGGGAGTCCGCCCGGTGGCGTTCGTCGGAGGGGGGTACTGTAACGATCCCGGCAGTCTGAGTCGGGTCCTGTCTGGTGATTAGTTTTCCTGTTCGTGATCTCCAGTTTCCCGAGGGTTCGGGAACGCTCGGGGGAGCTCTCTTGTTTTCCGCACCTGCATCCCATCAGCAATCTGCACACCTGGTCCTGATCATCACCCTTCTTAGGCTCTGGCCTAACATCCAGTTCCTGCCGGATCGTTAGCCATGAACAGTATGTTTGTCCGTGTATCAGCCTGGAAACATCTAGCGTTAGTTTTGTTGTTTTGCACCTTGTTGAATTGCTGTGTACTGACCTCCGTTTTGTTCTGTCTGCAGTCTCTCACCGGAACCTTCACCCAACCTCTGCCTGATGGTCGGCGGCTGCCGAGCCATTTCTGGACCTACCACTGCACCCTCAACAACCCATCCACGCCACCCGCTCTGTTCCCTGGATTATTCAGCCTCACTCGGGAGTCTATTCAATAAACACTCACCTTTGTCTCAAAGTACCTTGTCCTGGTCTGCTTCTGGGTTCTGGCTTAGTAAACCGTGACAGGTTGACTTTGTCTTTTAGCTAGCTAGGTCTTTTAAATTTGCAAAAATAAAAATAAAAAGACACAATTGATGAAGGACGATGATTATGAAGACTAAATACATAAAATGTAAATGTTTGAGGACAGGGTTTTGTTCTTTCTGGATTCCACTAGAATGACGCTATTAGAGATCTCGCACATGAAGCCCTACCTAGACTGCAAGTGCCGGCATTTTTTCCTCTGGTCTAAAATAAAATATCGCAATGCCCCAGGGCAGTGATTGGGGACATTGCCCTGTGTAGGGTGGCGTCTTTCGGATGGGATGTTAAATGGGTGTCCTGACTCTCTGTGGTCACTAAAGATCCCATGGCACTTATTGTAAGAGTAGGGGTGTTAACCCCGGTGTCCTGGCTAAATTCCCAATCTGGACCCTCATACAATCATGGACACCTAATTAATATTAATAATATGCCATTTAGCAGACGCTTTTATCCAAAGCGACTTACAGTCATGCGTGCATACATTTTTTTGTGTATGGGTGGTCCCGGGGATCGAACCCACTACCTTGGCGTTACAAGCGCCGTGCTCTACCAGCTGAGCTACAGAGGACCACATCCCCTGCTTCCAATTGGCTCATTCATCCCGCCTCCTCTCCCCTGTAACTATTCCCCAAGTCGTTGCTGTAAATTAGAATGTGTTCTCAGTCAACTTACCTGGTAAAATAAGGGTAAAATAAAAAATTAATAAAAATTGTGTGGGTGGGAACTAGTGTGCCTGAGAGCACAGACAATTTTCAACCGTTTCATATCGTACTCTTTCTGTTAGTGACAATGATTTAAGAAAATAACGAAAATAAATGGACTAAAATTATTGGATTTCTCTCTTTTATTGGATTGTGTGCAATGGAATTATCCCCAGGTCACTAGTAAGTGGCATCAATAACTTTTTGTATTTGCCACTACAAACTGGTGAGATGACAGAGAGGTACCGGGAGGCCCAGGTCAAGGCCAGACTCAGCGAGATGACGGAGCACGTACTGTAGGGTGGGTCCCAAATGGTACTCTATTCACAGTGTACTACTTTTGACCAGTGCATTATACACTGAGTGCACAAAACATTAGGAACACCTTCCTAATATTGAGTTGCACCCCCTTTCGCCCTCAGAACAGCCTCAATGCGTTTGAGGCATGGACTCTACAAGGCGTTGAAAGCATTCCACAGGGATGCTGGCCCATATTGGCTCTAATGCTTCCCACAGTTGTGTGAAGTTGGCTGGATGTCCTTTGGGTGGTGGACCATTCTTGATACACATGGGAAACTGTTGAGCGTGGAAAAACCCAGCAGCGTTGCAGTTCTTGACACACTCAAACCGGCACCAACTACTATACCCCATTCAAAGGAATTTCAATATTTTGTCTTTCCCATTCACCCTCTGAATGGCACACATACACAGTCCATGTCTCAATTGTCTCTAGGGTTAAAAAATCCTTCTTTAACCTGTCTCCTCCCCTTCATCTACACTGAGTGAAGTGGATTTAACAGGTGACATCAATAAGGGCTCATAACTTTCACCTGGATTCACCTGGTCAGTCTATGTCATGGAAATAGCAGGTGTTCCTAATATTTGGTACACTCAGTGTATAGGGAATAAGGGGCCATTTCAGACATAAACCAAGCCAGCAACATGCACCAAAGAAATGGTTACGAGGATAATGTTTATAATGTGACCCATCTGCTTGCCCCTCTTCCTCCCCTGTGTCTGTCTGGATGCATCTCATTTATCACTGGATCCTGGATGAATATAGCCCACTAACGAGCACTCAGACATCTACCCCCCACAGGAGTTATATTACCACTCAATTTCAGGGAACTAAGTCCCATAACAGACACATACTGTATATCCCTTTCAGTTTCCATGTAAACAAACATGTAAACAGTCTGAGCATTAAATGCTAAAAATATATTGTTACTCAACATGAAATGTGTATCTCAAGTCTCAGGAGTCAAAACAACTCGAGCTTTCAAATGCTTGCCATCACCACTTCCTAATCATCATGGTGTACTTTACAGTTTTACTTCTCAGCCTGAAACACAGCCACTTCTATGTAAAATCTCACAGGGCCGACTCTTTAGAAACTGAAGCCTCTTATGGTCTAACTAGCTGCTGAGAGTTCCTACTAATACCCTTACTCACATTGGCCCACATAACATAACTATGTTATGACACTTATGTTTTTATGATCGAACGATCCATGGGGCGGCGCACAATTGGCCCAGCGTCGTCCAGGGTAGGGGAGGGAATGGCCGGCAGGGATGTAGCTCAGTTGGTAGAGCATGGCGTTTGCAACGCCAGGGTTGTGGGTTCGATTCCCACGGGGGGCTAGTATGAAAATAAAACAATAAAAACAAACAAAAAAACAAAAATGTATAATGTATGCACTCAGTGTAAGTCGCTCTGGATAAGAGCGTCTGCTAAATGACTAAAAGGTAAATGTAAATGTAATGTTTAGTTGTTGAAAGCCATATGAATCATACTATAGCCACTTACACAACATTTCAACATGAAGGGAAAAAGTCCATGCATGTGTCTTTCACATGACATCATCTCTTCCAAGCTGCTGCTTGTATTGATACCTTTTATTGTATACTTGGTGAGGCCAGACCTGGGTTCAAATATTATTTGATATATTTTCAATTAATTTAGCTGCCTTTGATTGAGCTTGCATGGCGCAATGGAACCAATAGAATAGTCGCAAAACTGTGAAACCCACCCCATCTGATACTCCAGGCAGTAGAGGACTCCCACAGAAGACTATACATAGACTGAAAATTCAGAATGGATCCTGCTGAACAACTAGCAGTGAGTAATGATAGGATGTGTCAACAGAACACTGAGGGATAGAGAGCAACTGGACATGCCTAGCTCTGGAACACAGTCCTAGTGGGGCTAGGCTTCTTCACTGGTTTATTTAGCTCTTAATGAAAGAAGAGAGAAGACAACGGAGGGAAAGACAAACAGAGAGGGAAGAGAAGGGGAAGCTGCTGGTACTTTGGGCAACGGTGATGAGTTGTGTCTTGTTTGCTGAGGTACCAAGATGCATGTGTCTTTCACATGACATCATCTCTTCCAAGCTGCTGCTTGTATTTATACCTTTTATTACACACTTGGTGAGGCCAGACCTGGGTTCAAATATTATTTGATATATTTTCAATTCATTTAGCTGCCTTTGGTTGAGCTTGCCTGAGGCAATTGAACCAATAGAACAGTCCCAAAACGGTGAAATCCAGCCAATCTGGTACTCCAGGCAGGCTAAAGCAAACGCTCAAAGTATTGGAAAGACTTCAAATAGTATTTGAACCCATGTCTGGGTGAGGCCAGTTCAGGCAACATGACCCAGCCCAGAGATGGGTGGATAAGCAGCACTGGGAGATGAGGATCCTTTGGCTGGGACAGTGTTCAATCTCCATAATTTTTCTCTCACGATCTAGTCAACAACGCTATTCTGAAACTTCACAACAGGTCAGAAAACTGAATTAGGATGGGGCATTGAGGGCAGTCAGGTTCACTCTATCATCTCTAGACTGCATAATAAGAGCACATGGTATTTTGTATATAGTACATACAGTAATGAGTAGAAAATGGTCCCAGCAGACACAGGCTGGAAGTTGAATAAGAAACGGTGGGATTACTGGTGAGGAGAGAGGGCAGTGAGTGTTGGGTTATAAGAGAACTGCCACAGACAGATGAATGCAGGCAGACAGACAGACGGAAAGACGGACGCACACACAAATCTTTCCACTTGCTCTGCATGGATGGTGATTAAGTTAGTGCCAGTTAAAAGTGTGTGGACTGTGGTTTCGTCACAAGGCCTGGTAAGCTTCTCCTGGAGTCTCTGAGTCCTGACACGGGTGGACGTTCCCTGATCTTGACCTCGACATTACACCCTGCTAGCTAGGCTTTCCATAGGTCTGCAGGGAGACAACCTGGCGACAGGGTCACTACCTGCCACATAGAGGGCAGACTCGCACCTTGTGTGTGACATAATGTTCAAACATACACAAACACAAGTTGATGAAAAGAGAGACGGCAGGGGCCTCCCGAGTGGCGCAGCGGTCTAAGGTACTGCATCGCAGTGCTTGAGACGTCACTACAGACCCGGGTTTGAACCCAGGCTGTGTTGGGATTTCCTTGATCCATCGCGCTCTAGCGACTCCTTGTGGCGGGCCGGGTGCCTGCAAGCTGACTTCGGGAGCCTGCAAGCTGACTTCGGGAGCCTGCAAGCTGACTTCGGTCGCCAGCTGGACGATGTTTCCTCCGACACATTGGTGTGGCTGGCTTCTGGGTTAAGCAAGCAGTGCGGCTTGGCAGGGTTGTGTTTCGGAGGACACATGGCTCTCGACCTTCGCCTCTCCCGAGTCCGTAGGGGAGTTGAGGCGATGGGACAAGACTATAACTACCAAAAAAGGGGATAAAAGTACCCAAAAAATGAAAAAAGAGACGGCAATAGAAGAGGAGGGTCAGACAAAGAGACTGAGGCACAAGGGGCCAAAAATGAGACAAAGGCTATGGCCAAGCCAGACATTTCAAAACGGCTAAGGATACTAGAAGCAAGTTCATTTTATGAGGGGAGGTAAAATGCTGTGGCTTTTTGTACACATGACATCTGCAGCCTCTTATAGACACTAAGGTCTTATCCTGAGCAAATAGTTTATTTCGTGTAACAACATCTGTGGCATTCGTAGGGATTACACAAGCAGCATAACTGAGCTCAAGCGAAACCGCTACTGTGCCTGTGGACTTAAACTAGACCTAACTTACAATTGTCTCAAAAACTGGGCAAGTGATATTCAATGAAGTCAGTTTAATCCTAGCCAACTGGCGCAACTCCTACTGTTTCTGTTCCCTTCCTATTGTCCTATCTGTTCGCTCTAGTTGAACCTTGATTTCACCCTCCGGTAGAGCTACTCTACCAGCACATTTACCATCATTTACCTTAGAATTAGTGTTTTTCTCCTAGAACAAGCTTTACACTCCACCAGCAGGTTCACAGGTGGCTGCTTTGGAGGAAAGCCAAGTCTGGCACTGCACTGGAAAACAAAAGCACTGTTTCTTCTGCCTTAGCTTTCATTTTATTTTACAAGCCTCCATCTCCCTTCTTCCACCTCCCAGTGAGATCTAGTGCTGTTTGTTTTCCATTGGCATATGTGATTAAGCCAGGGGCCACACCACACGCCTGTTCAGCAGCAGCAGAAAGGCGCCACGGGTCCCAGGGCTGACTGTTAGTAGACAGGGGACCAGGGCAGACTGTTAGTAGACAGGGGACCAGGGCAGACTGTTAGTAGACAGGGGACCAGGGCTGACTGTTAGTAGACAGGGGACCAGGGCAGACTGTTAGTAGACAGGGGACCAGGGCTGACTGTTAGTAGACAGGGGACCAGGGCAGACTGTTAGTAGACAGGGGACCAGGGCTGACTGTTAGTAGACAGGGGACCAGGGCTGACTGTTAGTAGACAGGGGACCAGGGCTGACTGTTAGTAGACAGGGGACCAGGGCTGACTGTTAGTAGACAGGGGACCAGGGCTGACTGTTAGTAGACAGGGGACCAGGGCTGACTGTTAGTAGACAGGGGACCAGGGCTGACTGTTAGTAGACAGGGGACCAGGGCTGACTGTTAGTAGACAGGGGACCAGGGCAGACTGTTAGTAGACAGGGGACCAGGGCTGACTGTTAGTAGACAGGGGACCAGGGCTGACTGTTAGTAGACAGGGGACCAGGGCAGACTGTTAGTAGACAGGGGACCAGGGCAGACTGTTAGTAGACAGGGGACCAGGGCTGACTGTTAGTAGACAGGGGACCAGGGCTGACTGTTAGTAGACAGGGGACCAGGGCAGACTGTTAGTATACAGGGGACCAGGGCTGACTGTTAGTAGACAGGGGACCAGGGCTGACTGTTAGTAGACAGGGGACCAGGGCTGACTGTTAGTAGACAGGGGACCAGGGCTGACTGTTAGTAGACAGGGGACCAGGGCTGACTGTTAGTAGACAGGGGACCAGGGCAGACTGTTAGTAGACAGGGGACCAAGGCTGACTGTTAGTAGACTGGGGACCAGGGCTGACTGTTAGTAGACAGGGGACCAGGGCTGAGGGCAACTGAACAGCCCTTCTATCTGGTCCCACCTAAACTCTGTTTATCCTTCTGGCAAATGTTTATCCCTGACAGACTGACTCCTCCAGTTGAGTTGTCTTCAATATACTTATTTGTTTATTTGGATCCCCATTAGCTTTTGCAGAAGCAGCAGCTACTCTTCTTGGGGTCCACAAAAAACATAACAAGTAACAAACCACTGATACACTGATAGACAGTCACACAAATGTAAAATACAATGATATACAAACAATGCATCCAAAAAATAATACAAACAATAAAACAAAAAAAACAATTTGTGATAGTGTGTCTGTGTGTGCGTGTGTTTGCATGTCCCCCCTCACAGTCCCCGCCTTTCCATGAGTTGTTTTTAAATCTGTTTAAATGCAGTTAAGGGCAAGGCGTGCTGCTCTGTTTTGAGCCAGATGCAGCTTTGCTAGGTCTTTCTTTGCTGCACTTGACCATATTACTAGATATAATCAAGATGGGACAAGACCAGAGCTTGAACAACTAGTACAGTTGATTTTTGTGTCAAAAACGCAGAACATATTTTTATAACAGACATACCCCTTCCCATCTTCACAACAACTTTGTCAGTATGACTTGCCCATGATAATTGACCATCCAATGTTATACGTAGGAGTTTAGCTTCCTCAACTTGCTTAATGGTCACACCGTTTATATACAACTCCAGTTGAGGTTTAGGTCTTGGAGAATGTTTTGAACCATGCTTTTAGTTTTAGATGTATTTAAAACCAGTTTATTATTAATAACCCATTCTGATACTGACTGTAACTCCTTATTTAGAATTTCAGTGAGCTCACTGGCTTTGGGTAGAGTGTGGAATCATCCACATACATAGTCATGGTAGCTTTGTGTAAGACCAGTGGCAAATCACTTGTAAAAACAGAGAGGAGTAGCGGCCCAAGGCAACTGCCCTGAGGGACACCGCACTGTACATATCAGATGTTAGAGAAGCTTCCATTGAAGAACACTCTCTGGGTTCTATTGGATAAATAACTCTCCAACCATGTGATGACAGGTGATGTAAAGCCATAGCAAGTTAGTTTTTTCAATAACAATTTATGATCAATAACATAAAAGGCTGCACTGAAATATAACAAAACAGCTCCAACTATCATCTTACTATCCATTTATTTTAACCAATCATCAGTCATCTGAGTTAGTGCAGTACAAGTTGAGTGCCCTTCTCTATATGCATGTTGAAAGTCATGTTCTCTGAAAGATAGCATTGTATTTGGTCAAACAATCCTCTACAACAGTTTACTAAGAACAGGCAGCAATCTGATTGGGCGGCTGTTAGAGCCACCAAAGGTTGCTTTACTATTTTTAGGCAGTGGAATTACTTTAGCTTCCTTCCACGCATGTGGACACACACTCCTTTAGGCTTTGGTTAAAGATATAGCAAATAGGGTTGACAATACAGTCCCTACCATTATTGATGGATAACCATAGTTTTTCCACCTCTCTCACACTAACTTGACCAGATTCAAATTAACAACCCATCTATTACATTATTAAATATTTTATACAAGAATATTATGGTTCACTGTTCATTGTTGTCATTTCACTTCTGAGTTTTTCCTCTTTACTAGTGAAATAGTAATTGAAATGATTGGCAATATCGAAATATTTTGTTATACCCATTGACTTCAATGAACGATGGAGATGAATTGGGTTTTCTGCCCATTATATAATTGAAGGTAATCCAAAGTATTTTTCCATTGTGTTTTATGTCATTTATCTTTGTGTGGTAATATAATGTATTATTATTTTTGTTAAGTTTAGTGAAAACATTTTTCAATTTACAGTATGCATCATTTCATTGAACCATACCATTTTTCAATTCATCATCAATCCAGGGGGCTCAAACAGTTCTCACAGTTAGTTTCTTAACAGGTGCACGCTTATCAACAATTTGCATGAATCATTTTTACAAACACACTAGCTACACCATTTTTATATTTTTACAATCCCTTTGATGAAGGAGTATATCTCCGAAACTCGCCCGGAAACATTTACTGAATGGAAGTTACTATCCAGATCTGTCTCTTTACTTCCCCAGTTTATATTCGATGGAGCCCCTCTGAGGGACTAAATATGTAACCCACAATAATAGTTGACTATAATAGACCTAGACCACACCAACCAATCCTGACCCCAGTAAGACCCCAGATTGTGCATCATCATCGTTTACAGGAAGCAGATGCTCAGTTAGAACTACCCGTGGGTCTACTCTGTGCATCCTTGAGCCCCCATATCCCATTACAGCCCTTTCCACTAGTGGAGCTCTGAGCTGGGCTGTGTGGCAGAGCGGAGCCCTGGCCCTCAGCTGACTCCTGACCCACCAGGCATGCAGCTTTACACTGGCTCTGCTCTGTGATGATAGCCTCTCCAGAGCCACACTTCTCCCCACGTGCCAACACTAGAGTGCAGAGGTATGGCTTGGCATTTGCACTAGCAGGGCATTGGCATGTACTCCACTGGACAGCTCTGCAGTGCTCTGCTTCTCAAGACCCACCGTCTGTGCTGTGGCACGAAACACTGAAGAATCAAGTCATTTTCTGGATGGGATATGGGACATCTCTTCAATGCCTAGGTGAATGGTAGAATATGGAGTATGGGGGTTCACTTGAAAGTGGAAAAGCGGGCTAGAGAATGAGGGGTCGAATAAGTGTGAGAGAGGATGATGGTGAGGGTGAGTGGGTGGACGGGGTAAAGGAGGGGGGATGTACCAAGTGCCCTTTGGGAACAGCTGCCATTCCAGAGTGAAGTGTATATGGCCTCCATACTCAACTGGCGGACCGCAGACTGGATCCGGAACGGGGTCAATACGGACCATCGTTTTTTTGTTGTTGTTTTTACAAGTTTCGGGCTTTGACCCCTGGTATCATATAAACACACATAAGACATGGAAGAATGCATAGAATTGCAGGAAATTAGCTTTAAAACTGCAAAATTTTCTCTCCACCAACAAGAGGGGTGTAAACAGTCTGGGGTTGCATGGGTTGCGAGGTGGGGGTTTGTTACTAAGCCGATAAATTACATTATCCATCCGGACTTTTGCCACCTCGGAAATTGACAGGACCTTCTCAAATAGTACTTGAGTACCCCTGGTTTATGGTATAGTTGACTATGTAGAAACTGAGAGATAGGGTTTTGGCACAGCATTTCTCCATATGTAGGGTACTAAAGACTTTATAACCAAGATTACTCCAAAGCCTCTGAGGCTTCCAGCTAGGAAACATATTGGCTTTCAGCAGAAGACAGACAATAGTGTGTCAAACGCGTCGGACTACAGCTTTTCATACTCTATTAGAAAAGGGAAAAAGGGCTATTTTGTGCTGTATAAATAAAGCTTGATTGGATTGGACATCACACATATCACACTCTCTCTGACCCTCTAGAGCGAAAACAGTAAAAACAACAGCAATTATTCAATATAAATGAAAAAAAAAAGAATTCACACATATTCTCATCCGTACCCTTGGTTTGCAATTTTAAACAACTTCAAACAAATACATTTCCTAGTGCATATTTTTCATATCTGTAAGTCGCTTTGGATAAAAGCGTCTGCTAAATGGCATATTATTATTATTATTATTATTATTATTATTATTATTATTATATCAAATATTATCATGCATTTTTATCAAATACAATTATTCCATGTCAAGTATTTTAATATTTTAAGCTACCTTACACAATCTTAAAGTGGTATTATCATAGAGCAGTACCATAACCTAACCCTAACCCTAACCCATGACCTTGTGGGATAGTCTCTCTATCCCCAATGAATTAAAAATACATGATCAATCTTTCTATATTTATATTTACTGTACTTTTATAAATGGGAGAATCAGGGGAAACATAACCCTATATCAAATTCCTTGATTGACACACAATATACCCACATCCCCGAAATAAACCACCTGATAGAGAAGTACTGAGATGAAGAGAAGGGGGAGAAGAAAGAGGGTAGGAATGGACTGTCTGTATCCATGGAGATCAGCTCCAACCACTCTGGCATGTTCTCTCAGTAGGGCTTTCTCTGAACAGGAGAGACACAGTAAACACACACACAATGAGCAGGGAAGTCTCTCTCTCTCACACACACACAAATACACACTCACTCATGCACACCCACACGTATACAGTCATGTAGGGTTGTCAGGATATCAGTATCGTGATACTACGATACCTGATTTTCCATGGCAAAAAGGAAAACACAAAGCAGACTAAACTCTTTGGTCCTTTAAATAAACCTACTATATGTAAAATATTGTGTGCTATAGCTTGGAAAAGAAACATGTGATTCTGGGTGACTGCTGCTTGTTTCCAACATTAGGACTGCTTTCCTCAGGAAATGTAGTCTGCTTCATGTTTTGTTTCCTTGCCACGATACCTCTAAGTATCGCAATCCTACATTCATGCTACACACATAACAACTGCTGCTACCAAACTCTTAATTTACTACTACCTTCCCCAGTACACGTGTAAATATTGGACTATATATTTTGCCTTCCTGTATTATACTTATGCTAAAATGTTTCTTCTATTCTACTGAGCCATTTAGTTTATGTTCGTATTCTTATCTTTTATTATTTCTTATTGTTGTTGCATTGTCCAGAAGGAACCTGCAAGTAAGCATTTCGTTGGATGATGTATGCCATGCGTATCCCGTATGTACAGTGCCTTCGGAAAGTATTCAGACCCCTTGACATTTTCCACATTTTGTTACTTTACAGCCTTATTCTAAAATTGATTAAATTGTTTTTTTTCCCCTCATCAATCTACACACAATACCCCATAATATTCAAAGCAAAAACAGATTTGTAATTTCTTTTGCTAATTTATTAAAAATAAACAACGGAAATATCACATTTACATAAGTATTCAGACGCTTTAACCAGTACTTTGTTGAAGCACCTTTGGCAGCGATTACAGCATTGAGTCTTTTTGGGTATGACGCTAGAAGCTTGGCACCTGTATTTGGAGAGTTTCTCCCATTCTTCTCTGCAGATCTGCTTCACAGTTATTTTCAGGTTCCTCCAGAGATGTTAGATCGGGTTCAAGTCTGGGCTCTGGCTGGGCCACCCCTGCGTTGTCTTGGCTGTGTGCTTAGGGTCGTTGTCCTGTTGGAAGGTGAACCTTCGCCCCAGTCTGAGGTCCTGAGCTCTCTGGAGCAGGTTTTCATCAAGGATCTCTCTGTACTTTGCTCCGTTCATCTTTCCCTCGATCCTGACTAGTCTCCCAGTCCCTGCCGTTGAAAAACATCCCCACAGCATGATGCTGCTACCACCATGCTTCACCATAGGGATGGTGCCAGGTTTCCTCCAGACATGACGCTTGGTATTTAGGCCAAAGAGTTCAATCTTGGTTTCATCAGACCAGAGAATCTTGTTTCTCATGGTCTGAGAGTTATTAGGTGCCTTTTGGCAAACTCCAAGCGGGCTGTCATGTTCCTTTTACTGAGGAGTGGCTTCCGTCTGGCCACTCTACCATAAAGGCCTGATTGGTGGAATGCTGCAGAGATGGTTGTCCTTCTGCAAGGTTCTCCCATCTCCACAGAGGAACTCTAGATCTCTGTCAGAGTGACCATCAGGTTCTTGGTCACCTCCCTGACCAAGGCACTTCTCCCCCCGATTGCTCAGTTTGGCTTGGCGGCCAGCTCTAGGAAGAGTCTTGGTGGTTCCAAACTTCTTCCATTTAAGAATGATGGAGGCCACTATGTTCTTGGGGACCTTCAATGCTGTAGAATGTTTTTTGGTACCCTCCCCAGATCTGTGCCTCGACACAATCCTGTCTCGAAGCTCTACGGACAATTCCTTCGATCTCATGGCTTGGTTTTTGCTCTGACAACTGTGGGACCTTATATAGACAGGTGTGTGCCTTTCCAAATCATGTCCAATCAATTGAATTTACCACAGGTGGACTCCAATCAAGTTGTAGAAACATCTCAAGGATGATCAATGGAAAAAGGATGCACCTGAGCTCAATTTCGAGTCTCATAGCAAAGGGTCTGAATACTTATGTAAATAAGGTATTTCTGTTTTTTGTTTTTTTATAAATTTGCAAACATTTCTAAGAACCTCTTTTCGCTTTGTCATTATGGGGTATTGTGTGTAGATTGCTGAGGAATTGTTTTTATTTCCTCCATTTTAGAATAAGGCTGTAACGTAACAAAATGTGGAAAAAGTCAAGGGGTCTGAATACTTTCCAAAGGAACTGTACGACTAATACAACTTGAAACACACACATGCGTTATGTATGAAGATGTACCCACCTGGTTTGCTTTTCTTGCTGTGAAAGAAAAACATTCAAAGTTCAAAGGTTGTCCTAGCAAGCAAACAACAATTAGCAATATTTCAATTGGGTTAGCTCATGAACAAACTTAACATGACAATGACAAAAGGTAAAGGACTGAGTCTGTGGTGAACTAGAGAGGCTCACCTGAGCTCAGGCGGGGTAGCATCACACACAAAATGGCCACCATGACTAGGATGAATCCAAAGCCAAAGATCAACCACAGCACAAAGTTCCAACTGCCAAACTCTGTTAAAACACAACATCCAAAGTTTATCAGTCAATGCAGTTTTTGTAGTATGCTCTCCTCTCATAGCATATTACAGTACATAATGTATGTACTGGGGCTGCCATCAAGTGGCCATGAATTGGTACTGCATACATTATAGTAGAGTCTGTGTTTGGATCACAATATCCTCTGAAGACTATATCCACTGAGTATACGAAACATTAAGAACACCTGGGTAGGAAACATGTTAAAAAGAATAATTGTTACGCCTTGAGACAATTGAGACATGGATTGTGTATGTGTGCCATTCAGAGGGTGAATAGGCAAGACAAAGTATTTAATTGCCTTTGAACGTGGTATGGTAGTAGGTGCCAGGCACACCAGTTTGTGTGAAGAACTGCAACGCTGCTGGGTTTTTCACGCTCAGCAGTTTACCGTATGTATCAAGAATGGTCAACCACCCAAAGGACATCCAGGCAACTTGACACAACTGCGGGAAAGGGGGGTCGACCATTAGGAAGGTGTTCCTAATGTTTGGTATACTCAGTGTATATAGAATTTATAAAATATGCTTCTGTAAATCTGCAGAAATGTTTATGAACGCATACTGTATCATTGTACGTAATCAAATTGTTTTCAATAAAGGGTTATAAGGTACTCAACTGTGCCTGAGAAAACGACATTTTCTTTAAAACTTTATGATAAGCTCCTAAACTACCTAACCTGTGACGATGAGGGTGAAGCTCTTGCGGATGGGCATGTGCAGGGAGCTGTGAGACACCCTGCAGAAGTACTTGGAGCCTGAGTCATGCAGGGAAGCGTGGAGCAGGAAGAAGGCCGACAGAGAGTAGGTCCCGTCCCGGTGGTGGCGGTGGCTGGAGTACAGGACAGTGTCCAGCTTCTCTGGTAGGAGGCCTCCACCTCCACCACTGGGCTCCCTGAACCACTCCATCTCCACGTCCAGGGGGTAGTAGCCCTCCGCCTCACACACCACCTTCTGCTCCCCCCTGTCCACCAGGGAGATGGTAGAGTCTACGTTCAAGGACACGCGAGGTGGCTCTGAGGGACGATGTCAGAAATGACTGGCATTACAATGAGGATGTTGGTGGTATATACTAGGTGATCAAAATGGCAGTCTATGACACCTTTAATTGGTTATTATGGTTATCATGTCATAGAGATGTACATATTCATAAATGTGTATACCATATCAGGTAATGATAATAAAAGTAATTTGTTTATCCTTTACATTTTTTATGATAGAGCAAATGACGGAGCAAAGCTTCAACAATTAAATGTATGTGCCTCAAGTCCTGTGACCCCTAACCCCTCCACCTTACCCATGATGTGCAGAGCGATATCATGGCTGCCAAACAGCGGAGGCACTGAGACGGAGCAGATATACGTCCCCTCGCTGCTCTGCTTGGTGAGGGGGAGCGTCAGGGATGCGTCGCCCCTACCAATGCCCTTAAGCGTCACCCCGTCCCCCTCCGTCTGGCCCGAGCGGCTGGAGTGGCTGAAGAGCGTGGTGCGTTCGCCGCGTCGCTGCAAACGCCATTCCACTGTCAGGTCGGCCGCCTTGTGGTCCACGTCAAACTGACAGTGCAGGCTCTGTTGCTTCACTAGGCCCACTCGCACAGAGGGAGAGCGGGTGAGGACTAGCATCACAGCTATACACAGGTCACAGTTCACAGGTCACAGCCAAGGCAGGGGAGGAAGGGGGGCAAGGGGTGCAGAGGGCGGAGAGGGAGGAATTGAGAAAAAAAAAGGGAGGTTATAGCTAGGGTCTTATTCTGATGTGTGTTACATAAACATACTGTACAGTATATGTGACTCAGACTTTCAGGAGAGAGAAGTATTTTACAATTTAAATGAAAATTGAACTCACACATGTTTGGACACACCTACTCATTCAAGGGTTTTTCTCTCAACCAGCTTCACCTGGAATGCTTTTCCAACAGTCTTGAAGGAGTTCCTACATATGCTGAGCACTTGTTGACTGCTTTTCCTTCACACTGCCATCCAACTCATCCCAAACCATCTCAATTGGGTTGAGGTCGGGTGATTGTGGATGCCAGGTCATCTGACGCAGCACTCCATCATTCTCCTTCTTGGTCAAATAGCCCTTACACAGCCTGGAGGTGTGTTGGGTCATTGTCCTGTTGAAAAACAAATGATAGTCCCACTAAACGCAAACCAGATGGGATGGCGTATCGCTGCAGAATGCTGTGGTAGCCATGCTGGTTAAGTGTGCCTTGAATTCTAAATAAATCACTGACAGTGTCACCAGCAAAGCACCATCACACCTCCTCCTCCATGCTTCACGGTGGGAACCACACATGCAGAGATCATCCGTTCACCTACTCTGCGTCTCACAAAGACACGGCGGTTGGAACCAAAAATCTCAAATTTGGACTCAGACCAAAGGACAGATTTCCACCAGTCTAATGTCCATTGCTCGTGTTTCTTGGCCCAAGCAAGTCTCTTCTTCTTAGTGGTTTCTTTGCAGCAATTCGACCATGAAGGCCTGATTCACACAGTCTCCTCTGAACAGTTGATGTTGAGATGTGTCTGTGACTTGAACTCTGTGAAGCATTTATTTGGGCTGCAATTTCTGAGGCTGGTAACTCTAATGACCTTATCCTCTGCAGCAGAGGTAGCTCTGGGTCTTCCTTTCCTGTGGCGGTCCTCATCAGAGACAGTTTCATCATAGTGCTTGATGGTTTTTGCGACTGCACTTGAAGAAACTCGGTTTGACTGACCTTCATCTCTTAAAGTAATGATGGACTGTAATTTCTCTTTGCTTATTTGAGCTTTTCTTGACATAATATGGACTTGGTCTTTTACCAAATAGGGCTGTCTTCTGTATACCACCCCTACCTTGTCACAACACAACGGATTGGCTCGAACGCATTAAGAAGGAAAGAAATTCCACAAATTAACAAGGCACACCTGTTAATTGAAACGCATTCCAGGTGACTACCTCATGAAGCTGGTTGAGAGAATGCCAAGAGTGTGCAAAGCTGTCATTAAGGCAAAGGGTGGCTACTTTGAAGAATCTAAAATATAAAATATATTTAGATTTGTTTAAAAAATGTTTGGTTACTACATGATTCCATATGTGTTATTTCATAGTTTTGATGTCTTCACTATTATTCTACAATGTAGAAAATAGTAAAAATAAAGAAAAACCCTGGAATGAGTAGGTGTCCAAACTTTTGACTGGTACTGCAGATCATAAGTCAAGACAACTGCCTAAAGGGTATAAAAGGAAACACTGACCACAGGAGGTTGGTGGCACCTTAATTGGGAAGGACGGGCTCGTGGTAATGGTTGGAGCGGAACAGGTGGAATGGTATCAAATACATAAAACACATGGTTTCCATGTGTTCGATGCCATTCCATTAGCTCCGTTCCAGCCATTGTTATAAGCCGTCCTCCCCTCAGCAGCCTCAACTGACACTGACATATGCTACCGACTAGAGCAGTGCTTCCCAATCCTGGTTCAGGGGACACCAAGGGGTTTACATTTTAGTTTTTGCCCTAGCACTAAAACAGTTGATTAAAATAATCAATTCATCATCAAGCATTTGATTAGAATCAGGTGTTAGGGCTAGGCAAAAAATTCAAATGTGCACCCATTAGGGTCTCCATGACCATGATTGGGAAGCACTGGACTAGAGTACAGCCTACATCTACTGCAGGGATGTCAAACTCATTCCACGGAGGGCTGAGCGTCTGCGGGTTTTTGATTTATCCTTTCAAGTAAGGCCTAGACAATTAGGTGAGGGGAGTTCCTTATTAATGAGTGACCTTAATTCATCAATCAAGTTCAAGGGTTGAGAGAAAACCCGCAGACACTCAGCCCTCCGTGGAATGAGTTCGACATTACATTACATTTTAGTCATTTAGCAGACGCTCTTATCCAGAGCGACTTACAGTTAGCACATACATTATTTTATCGAACCCACAACCCTGGCGTTGCAAACGCCATGCTCTACCAACTGAGCTACATCCCCTGCCGGCCATTCCCTCCCCTACCCTGGACGAATTGTGCGCCGCCCCATGGGTCTCCCGGTCGCGGCCGGCTACGACAAAGCCTGGATTCGAACCAGGATCTCTAGTGGCACAGCTAGCACTGCGATGCAGTGCCTTAGACCACTGCGCCACTCGGGAGAGAATGTGATCTACTGCATAACAAATAGACAGAATGAAAAGTCTGCATTACTTGAGGTGGTTAGCGTCTCTCTGTCTGCGATGGCGGCCCAGTGGTGGTAGTTTGCCTGGCCAGGTGTCGGCGTGGCAGGGGTATGTCTGAGGAAGCTGGTGATGACGAAGAGGCCGTCGGTGTGCCGTAAGGTGCAGGTGAACCAGATGTCGTGCTCCTGGGCTCCTAAACCTGGCCAACGCATCTGGATGCCCTCCGTGCTGTACCTGCGGATCTCACACTGCAGCTGGTGCTCCACTACTGCCCCTTCAATGTACTTCCTCATGTCCACCTTAGAGCCTGAACACACACATACACACACACGGTTTGAAGAGCACCTCTCAGTGTTGAAACACCAAACATTAACCATCAGTGTAGAAAACATAACCAAATCTAACATTTGTTTAGCTGTTTCTCTCATTCACCTGTCACAAGGAAGGTGATGGTATTAGGGTTCAAAGCACTGTCCCCTGGATGGCCAAACTGCAGCCCAGCGTCTCTGTGTTGGTACTCGGTTTCAGCATGTCCCTCATCATTGAACTTTACACGTTCATCCACCAGCATACAGGGCAGCCAAGGCACCTGTTCTAAAGACTGGATTCCTGTCACCTCTGTCAAATCGATGAATGTAGAATAATCACAATGAGAGCTTAAATTTAACTTCACCTTTAAAAATCAATCATAATTATAGGCTAACAAATAGTCCATTCATAAGAACTCTGAATGAGCACAGCATGCGTGAAACCATCGGAGGAAAGAGATATACTCGCAAAAATAGGTCATAAAGTAGCCTACCTGCACAGAGAAATAAACAGAGAAGAATATTGACGTTTAGACTCATAATGTTACAAAACTGTCTTCTGGGGCTATCTTTCCCTGTGCCATTCAGACTTTCACTTTCATTTCCGCAACTTGACGCAAGTGAAAAAGATTGCACCTGCTCGTGCAGCTGTCTGTAAGATAAGTTAGCGTTAGATGTTTACAATGGCTTGTAATAGCAAATTAATATAATCAGATATTTGAATGAGGAAGAAAGTGTTAAAAACTATGACACAAAACAATATTATAACCAAAACTAAACAACCCCACCCCCCAATACATCCATACCATGAGTGGCGCTGTAAAGGCACGAAAGTACAGTACCCTCTTCAATAAAATAAATCCCGCCCACGTGACGTTCATGCGGACATACGACGAGTTGTTTTCAATGATCGAAGAAAAAAACAAATCAACACGTGTCTTTCAGTGGTTTCTTGTAATCTCGCCTTCAAAAGTAAGTATCTAGTTAAAGTATTAACTTGTCTCCTTTTATTATAATTAGTAGAATAATTCATTGAACTAAATTGTACACGTGCTCTTCGTTGTAGTTGGCTTGGCGTGCAATTGGGTCCAGCGTGGATGAAAGGATGCACATTTGAAGACTGAACTGCGCCTCACCCAAACACAATGATGAATCAAGGTAGCTATGTGATTTGAGCTGAATGCATTTGCTTTGTTTATAGCTATAACATGTTAGCTGTATGTATTTGCATTATTTACAGAACTAGCTAGCTGAGACTGAATACACAGTAGTACCAGTAGTGAAATGTGTAGCTATGTGTTGGGGTAAATGCATTTGAATTCAATCCGTTTTTGACAGCACCCCTTTTCATTTGAACTAAACCTTATATACATATTTGCCCATTGTAGAAGTACTCAGAAAGTGACTTTTTGGACCTGAATGGAAAAATATTACCTATTTTGCATACCCACCATACCATGAGACATGTCTTCATCGCTGGGGGTGGAGAAAAAAAACGGTTGACATTGATATCCACTTAAAAGTTTACAAACAGGGTTGTCAAACTATTTTATAATTCCTTAACTGTCATTTAACCTTAAAAACCAACTATCTAAAAACGCGTTAACTGATTTTTGCTATTCACATATGTGGTAGTTTAGACCCTATTTTACATCATCTGAGGTTGTCGTCTTGTGACTGCCATTAGTTAAGACACAACATGCTCTTGAAGACAGGGTGGGTGTCATGTTTGGGCTGATAAATGTACTAATACGTTTTCAAATGGTACCACAAAGATGGTTGGAGGTCCACACATAAGAGAATGTTGACTTGAATGGGAATATCTGTTTTAAGTTTTACTGTTAATCTTCCATAGGAAACATATTGAAATCATAGAAATATAGATAATAGAATATAGAATATACATGACCATTTAAAGAGGTTTTGGCCGGGGTAGGCCGTCATTGTAAATAAGAATTTGTTCTTAACTGACTTGCCTAGTTAAATAAAGGTTTAAAAAAAAATCTACACAGGATCATTATTAAGAATTTTTGCGTTGTAATTTCAGAAAATGTCAAATATTTCTGCAGTAATAGTGGAATGATGTGTTTCACAGTATTACTTACCCTACAGTGTTGTGATAGGCTGTGATATTCGCCTATTGATTTCTCGTGCCTGAGTGGCATCTGATTTCAAAATGGGAAAGCTGTGCTATCTAGTGGAAATTGGGTTAAGTGGCCAATGTAGAAATCGCTCTGTCATTTCCTGTTTGCTAAAAATCTAAGCTGTTCACTCAATTTCAGAAAACAAGCACTGAATAGTGAATCAGTGTACCATCTAAATCGCTCTGAAATATATTTTTAATAGCAAAACATATAGTTTTTACAGCTGTTTGTAGTAAAAGGCTCAAGCGCAAATCTCCGCCATGGGAAATGGGATGCGGTGGAGGGTGAGATTTGTTTTGAATGCAGCCTAGTGCTGTTGCAAATCACCTAGCTTCCACATAGGCGCTACGCCTATAATTTCTCCCCTATCAGTGGACATTCAAATGTGGGTAGATCGGAGGTCATCTTTGTGGTAGTAATTAGAAGTTCAAATTCAATGGCGTACCAGCTAAATTGCAGTGGTCTGAAGGATAGGTCCATTCTATGAATTATATTTCTAGGACTGAAATGACACCTACCCTGTATTCAAAAGCATGTTGTGTCTCAACCGAAGCTTGCAACCCTATTTGTAAGCTTTTCAATTATATCAAACTCAACCATTTATCTTTTCCAGTGATGAAGACATGGATGTCTGATGATATGGTGGGGTATGCAAATTGGGTCAACTTTGAACACCTTTATCTCTGGAATGTTTTGTCATTCGGTTACAAAAAGTAACTTTCTGACAACTTCTTCCATGGGCAAACATGTACTGTATGCAAAGTTGTAAAATTGAGCAAAAGCTGTCAAAAAGTGACTGAATTCAAATGTATTTACCCTTGGTCCTGGCAACCTGGTTTCTGTACTGAACTAACTACTCTCTAGTCTACTCCTATGTGTTCATTCATTCTCACTGTTCTGCTTGTGCTTTCAGATTCCTGGCTGAGCTGTGAGAAGACTGCTGTTCTCCAGGGAGGTTTTCTGTTGGCCAACAGGCTGTGCCAGCCAGCGTCACTCAGTGCCCTACAAAAGGAGGACTGGAGTAAGGTTGGCCACCCAATTCTACAGGCTGTCAGAGAGATCTGTGGGCAGGAGGGTGGTAGCTGTCTGAGTAGTGTCCACTGGAAGAAGAAAATCATCTGCATCTTATGGAGCAAATTACTGGGGAGGGAGAGCGAAGAGGACATGGAAATCGGCTGGAGGGAGAATCCATTCTTCTCTCTGCAGAACAGCCTACCTGACATTAACCGCACAGTGCTGTTCGAGCTGGTCAAGTTGACAGGCTTCTCTCAGATCTACGCCCAGCTGCTTCTGTGCGTCCCATCGGCCCACCTGAGTTCAGAGCTAGAGAAACTAGTTCAACACGTCACCCGTAACAGCACTGAGGAGGACGTCCGCGTCCTGCTGGAGGTGTGGTGGGAGCTGTGGAAGGGCGGGCAAGAGGAGGATGACCTGGATAAGGTCTTTACTAACCAGTGGACCCGCCTCACCAACACCACTGGCCTCTCACCTCAGGCTGCCAAGAGATTCAAGTCAGACCCAGACACCCCAACATCACCACCATCCACAACTGATGTGCTGTCCATTCTTTTTCATGCTCTGGAGGAGATGAAAGAGCATCTGAGCACCTCTGACCTTTGCTACCGTGCCCTGTCCAACTGCCTCGACTCCCTGTACACCTCGCATCTGATAGACCAAGCTATCATCCTCCCAGCTGAGGTGCAACTTCAGAGCCTGACTAGTGCAGTGACTGTGAGAAAGAGGCGTGATGGGATAGAGAAGTTTAACCTGGTCCAGGTGATAAGCGAGGCCCACAGTGACCTGAAGGCAGCCCACACACCCTCCCAGTTTAAACCCTGTGGAATGACACTAATGCAAGCCCTGCAGACTGTCTCCCAGCTCACTCAGGCCTGGGAGAAGAGAGGGCTGCTGGAGATGACAGACAGCGGTGACCCCAGTGACTTGACACTCCGTCTGAAAAGCTGTCTGGTCAGAGTGCTTGAGTCCCTAGAGGAAAGGTCCATGTCTGGGACCATCGATGAGGGTGAGCAGCAGACACTGAACAATGTGCAAAGCACTTTGAGAGGCTTGTTAGGCTCACTGTCCTTCCCCGACACAGAGAGCAACGCTGGGGAAATGGCCCACATTGCCGTAGCTATCATTAACCACCGCTTGGAGGGCTTCCAAGATTTCACTATGCTATTTGCTACTGAACTGAGCTGGTCCCTGAGCGTGGAGGAGTGGATCAGCTGTCTGGAGAGAAACAAAAACGCATTCCAGCGAAAGGACATTGTCATGAAATTAGTCTCCACTCTCATTGCAAAGTGCCAAATGGATACTGAAGTAGAGCACTGCAAAAAGCTGAAGGACATTATTGTGAACATTTTCGCAGAGCTTCCCTTAAAAGAGAAAAACACAACATTAGCGGAAATGTTAACCTGCTCCAAGAGGGGTCTCCAGGGCTCTCTGCCCCAGGCTGTGACGGAGGGCTTTAGTGAGGAGCTCAACATGGCGTTCAACTGCATCATCCAGGGAGGAGCGGCGCAGAACAACCTTAGCTTGGCCGTGGCCGCCATAGCCCGCGTGGCCTTTCAGAACCCAGAGGCCACCCTGCGTCGTTGCTGCCATCTGGCGGTGGTGAACCTTGGGGCCCACAGCCTCCTCTCCAAGATACTCCAACAGCTCTCAGGGCTGAGGGGCGGTGCCCCTGGTTGCACAGAGGGGACGGGCAGCACTGTGGGGAGCTTACTGTGCAGCTGTCTTCAAGATACTGCCATGACTAAACTGTTGTCGGCTAAGGAGGAGGACCAGTTCCTGCACTTCCTGGTTGCACTGATGCAGCCAAGCGTTTCCGAGAGCTCCGAGAGAGGCCAGAGTTTCCTGCACCCTGAAGAGGTTGTGTGTGCTTTCGTCCTGCCTCACCTCTCCCCCTCCTCTGGCTCTAGCACCTGCAGCCTGGAGCTGGGCCTGCGTTTGCTCCACTCTGCCTTTTCTTTGGATTCCCAGGATGTATCTCCACACTGGGTTATGAACTGCTCCCCGTTCCCCCTCCTCTACGTCCTCTGCCAGCTTCTGAACGACGGCTGCAGGTGCTGGGAGCTTCCTGCAGAGGGCGGACCACATCACTTATCCATGGAGTCCAAGGAGCTGCTCGTCACTGTGCTGACTGCACTGGGCAAGGTGGTGGGAAGGGAAGTGGCCTCAGCCCCCAACACCTGGTCCAGAGCCCTCTTCTGGCTCTACAATAAAGTGGAGGCCCTGGACTGGACTGTTCGGTTCCACCTGAAGGTGGTGTGGGGAGATCACTTCAAAAATGAGGTGCCATCCTCACTGTTGGCTGTGTGCGAGCTGCCGGAGCAGGAGTGGTCTGGCCTAAAGTTGTCCCAGTATGGGCAGGGCACAGGGCTGCTGGCGTGGATGGAGTGCTGCGCTCTCTCCGACGAGGTTCAGGACACCATGCTGGCCTCTCTGGCTCTGGACCAGCACCGGCCCGACGACGTCAACATGTTCAGCAAAGGCCTGCTGGTGGCCGTGACACAGACCCTACCCTGGTGCACCGTCACTGAGTGGGGCAGGCTGCTGAGAGCCATGCGAGAGCTGCTCCGCTCAGGCCGGCTCCACGTGCCTTACTCTCTGGAGTATGTGGACTTTCTCCCCCTGCTGGACCTGCGGGCGTTCTCCTGCGAGCTGCGTCTGTCTGTGCTGCTGCTGCGTGTCCTCCAGCTGCTCTGTGGCTCCAGCTGCAAAGACTGGCTGCCCGGCCAGGGCTGGGCCCACGTGGGGCGGCTGTACGCCAGCGCCATGAGGGAGGTCATAGACTCCCTGAGGGGAAAGCTGTCACAGTCTTCCTCCAACACCACCTCCACCTCACCCAAAGACCCAAAGGAAGAGAGGGCAGCTACCAACACCGCCAGCCAGGAGGTGCTGTTTGTACTGAGCCAGCTCTTCTGCCATGTGCAGCACGTTCAGGTGATGATGCCCGGCGGGCAGTGCGAGTCCCTGTTCCTGTGTGCCCTGGAGATCCTGACCCACTATGAGGCAGTGCTGGCCGCACACCCCAGCAGCAGCTCCCACCTGGAGACAGAGAACACTCGCCACTTCTTCACCACCATCACAGACAACCTGGAGAGCGCCGAGATGAAGGCTGTGTTGCATCAGAAAATTGCTCAGCTGTCGTCTTCAGGTTGATGTGCTGTCTGAAAAAAGTACTTGAATTAGGGTTTATTGTTCCCAGCCTCAAAACTAAAATGTGTTCTGACCTTGTGTTGAAAATAAAATAAATTTCATTTTGAATTTGAATAAAACGGACAAATTGCATGTCTTTCAATGGCCTATTAATCAAAAATCACATATTGAAACAAACTTTGATCATCCACACTAGGACACAAGCCAGGGTTACAACTTCACCAACAAGCTTGGTCTTTCAGTGCTTCACCTCTACTACATTTCTCTGTCAAATCTGTATTTCCTAGTGCAACAATTAACAAATATTTAAGTTAACTATGAAAAATGATTGGGGGATAGAAAGTTACCCTGCTCAGTCATGATGTATTGTGTCAAACTCTTTCAGTCAGAAAAAAGTATTCAAAATCACTAAATATTTACTGCACATGCTTCATAGTAATAGTACCGACAATATAACACACAGTATACCCCTGAGAATTTAGATAAATACCGGTAATTTTGTATTGATAGGCAGTTGCAGGTCCTAAATTCCACACAGACTGTTCCTTCAGAGGGAAGGATTGAGAACTGTCAACTCAAGGCATGGAAGACAAGCAGCAAAGGAAGCATAATTGACATTACATGTTGCTAACCACAGAATTAGATGGCACCTCTAATCTGTTTTTGAGCCATCTTTGTGAGCAGGTTGACCCTTTGACCTAGTCTGACGCAGGTAGAGGCGATAGGCCTTGGACACAGCAGCACAAACCAGTAGATCTGAGGTGCCAGTATGGATAGGTTGGCTAAGTTGCAGTGGAGCTGTAGATGGAAAGGGAATGGTGTACTGCTGACCATACACCCAGTACAGGTAGGGGAAGAGCAGGATATGGCAGGTGAAGAAACTCAGCAGAACCATTGACTCTGTGAAGCCATGAGTCCTCTAGTCCCAACTAGAGAGGAAAACATATGGAAAGTTTAGTTATAATACAATTTCATACTATGCTCAACAGACTCTCTAAAGCACAACTCAAAAATAAAGGGGTTTATGAATCCTTACCTGGATTAGAACCTTTCCTAACGAGACAAAGTGAGTGCTGAATTCTGCCATGAAGAAGTCTCCACCATGTCCTGAAGAACTGGGGGGGGAACAGCACTATATGAATATGAAACACTAACTCACTGAGCCCTGACAGCTTATAAGGAAGACATAGCAGATTCTCAATGACAGAAACTGGTCCATTAGGCATTAATAGACAGTGTTGTAATCGACGTGAAATCAATTCAATCACGCATTAAAAAAAGATCAACTGCTGACGTAATGCATGAGGACTACACAGAACTAACGTTGCTGTACAGTAATTGTTGTGCTCCTTCCTCACCAGAATGATGGGCTTGAGGACAGTGAGGAGGACCATGTGATGGACCACCAGCAGGGGATGCCAGAGGAGGAACAGCTTGAAGGGAAGGAGGGAGTGCTTTCTGACTGTGGTAGTTACTCAGGTACATGGTGTAGATATAAGACATGCAAGGAGTGCCAAACCACACAGTCACTGGTCAGTCTGTGCCTAAAGTTGAAGGTGACCCACATAAGGATCAAGATGAAGGTGAGCACATATCCACTTAATATTTGTAGTGTTTGTTACCACTAAAAATATATCCAACTGTGGCCTCATCCCTATCAAATCACTAAATCATATTCCTCCACCCAATGCAACTTTGGAGCTTTGAGTCAGGTATCATAAAGTGTCATTCTTGAGTGATGACAAAATGAATCATAAACTGATCATCAATGCCAGCTGACTAGTCAGATATCATGTGTAGGCTGTATAATACTAATACTACTGCACAGTGCATGTAAAAGCCTTCCCATTCTAATCTATAACCTGTGTCTGAGATGTGAATACAGTGTTTATGAGATGATCATGTATTATGAATAATTGAGGTACACAGCAAAACCCTGCTGATAATGAGAATGGTTGTGTAAATTGACCACAGTGTTAAGGTGTTGTGCTGCATGCAGTAGGGGGGAAATTGTACTCCGTTTGATCTCTAGAGATAACTCTGGTGATGGGCTCTTGTACATGTCAGTTCTGTATCTGAGTGTACTACTGCCTCTGCCCCAAAAGCTCTTGTTTTTATGGCTCTGGGGGTAGTGCACTCAGCCGGCAAACAAAGTATCACTGTTCAAGTCCCACTCAGAGGAGGGGAGGAGGTGACTCAATCACTACACATTGGTTTAGTGGCAATAATCCAAATATGAATTCTTACCTGTCAGATATTACATCACTGGAGGCAGTAGCAATTATGAACCCAACAATAGTAGCCAAGTGGCATGGATGGAGGACATCAACCTTGTGAACAGGTGGGATATGATAAAGCCATGAAATTGCACAAATAGTTGTTTTATTGGTTCTGATAGATTGATCAGGAGTTCAAACACTCACTGAAATACATCATTATTAGTTAAATGTCATTCAAGGACAAGAAATAGCTAGGTTATGCATACGTAACTATTCATGCAATAAAGCCTACCTTTCGCTGACCGCAACTAGCTCAATTGGTAGAGCATGGCGCTTGTAACGCCAGGGTAGTGGGTTCGATCCCCGGGACCACCCATACGCAAAAAGGTATGCACACATGACTGTAAGTCGCTTTGGATAAAAGCGTCTGATAAATGGCATATTATTATATTATTAACTACTGTTCTGTGGTCTGGGGAAATGCATCAGCAAATGAAATTAGCAGGCTGCAGATTGCACAGAACAAAGCAGCAAGGATTGTTTTAAGGTGGAGAGGTGGTTCTTCTGTTGTAGTCATGCCCAATGCTCTTGGTTGGTCATCAATCAACAAGATAATAAAAAAAAACATGCTTATTTTATTTCAACATGTACACCACTTAAAACGGCCAAACTCCATTCACAACAGTATTCAGTTGGTAAGAGACAGACATTCAGTCAATACTAGGAATAGATTGTCCACCATCTATGTGTTATCCTGACAGAAAAGAGAAATAGGCAAAATAACATTTAGATTCAGAGCAATAAAGAATAATT